>NC_079166.1:5894923-5972423 GCF_947568905.1 Ostrea edulis
TTATGCAGGTAGAATTACAGAAGTGGATTACCCAGGTTTTGTTTTTCATGAATATGACATATTTCCCTGATCTGTATCATTTTATTAGAAAAAAAATATTATAACTGTAAACTTCATGTTTTAAATTTTCATTTTGGCGTGCATTTATTTAATACTGAAACAAAACTACTGATATGGAATTTAATTTCCAAATACAGCCTATCATTCAATCGAATTCTGTCTGATTTTGTCATACCAGTTGTTCTTTATACACCGAGTCTGGATTCGGATATGTCCGTTTGCCTGGTGAAATAGTAAGGCTGACAGTGTGACCGTTAGAAAACGGATATTTACCTCTCGTGGGTTTCTGTCCCTATGCCCGTTATGTTAAGACGTCTGTGTTTGCCCTACTTCACGTTTTGTATTCTTTAAAAGATTTATGAGGTTGATCACCGTTCGCTATCTTCACCTTTCATGATAATGATCACTATTGGTAATCATTGCTATTTCCTAAAATAATATTTTGGTCCAAGACTACCAATATGCTAACAAACTAGAAAAAAATATTTTCTGTAGTGAAAATGCAATGAATCTCCTCAATTGATTTGGAAAAATATTTGAATATGACGTCAGATATGTTGCGTATAGGTAAATTTGATATCAATATGGAATATCCGAACCACTATTTTGTTTCCGATTCCATCACAATTTTAATATTTAGCATGTCGAACGAGATAACTTTCTCTGTGTTCAGGTGGGCATTTTTCGTAAAACAGGCATATTTCACTATAAGATAAAGTGAGTTCACTCACTTAGTTACAGTTTTGAAAGTTGGAGAGTTCTCCGGAGAGCAAACGCAGAAACGAGATACCGTTATATTTGAATGAAAAATATTAGTTAGCAAGAAAAGCAGTTTTGTCCAAACCCTAAAATCATAAGAGGGCTTGTCATGCAGTGCATATACCAGTTCAATTCATCGGTTCAGCCTTGCAATTCCACTAGCTTTCACCGCCACTATACCAAGTGGCCGCCTAATCAATCGATCTTTGCATGCGATGATAACAAACAACCTGTGATGATAAAGCGATAAGTACGTCACATGTCGAGGAAAAAAGGGATTCGGGTTGCAAAACTGTGTGGGAGTATGTTGCTGCACGTACGTAAAAGAAGACGTGTACTAGTGCATTCATTTGTAATATTCAGAAAAAATAATTTTACAAGTAGGCAGATATTTATATATCAAAAACCATTCGTCTTTCGTCAATGGTTATCATCAATTTGTATACAAGAGTTGCCCAAGTGACCCACAATTTCCGTAACTTCTTTTTCTGAGGATTTCCACATTTTTCTAGTTTCGATATCCTGTTTTCACACAAAAGTACACCTTGGAACATAAATATATTGCTCAGGCATTAAATATAGATAATAAAAAAAAATTAAAGTATTTTCAGACTATTTAGGTATTTAACATACCATTTCGATGTTATTTGACGAATGTGTAAATTTATTTTATGAATCCAAATTCGTATTGAAATTGCTAATTTTCGGCGAGACATATTTCTTCTAAAATGTCAGTTATTCATTTCAATGATTACCCCAAATGCAGGCTGATAACTAAAAATGAAGAGGAAGACATACATTAATTCTTCGATAGAATAAATAAACAGTACGGGAAAATATCATATACGACAGTTAAAGGGGCACAGGTAAAATTTTAAACGGGGAAACATATTTAGGTATTTCTAGGCATGTTTAAAGTATGTGCAATGGTAGGAAATTTAAATCGAGGCAATCTTCTAACACATCAGTTGATATTTCAGGGGTTTCAATAGTATCTTTTAAAGTCAGAATTACTTCGTTTATCTAATCAAGATATAGGACTCGCGGCGAGTGTGACCGGTTGACAGAGGATGCTTACCCCTCCAAGGCACCTGATTTCACCTCTGATATGTCATGGGGTCCATGTCCGTGTTTGTCCAAGTTTTTATTTCATATACCTTATATGAGTTATGAAATTGATTGCTCTTAGTTAACTTCAACTTTTCTAACGATACGTCTAAACTTTTCATTTTCAAAGCAAAGTGATATCCCTGTATGTGTTTACACACCTCATTCAACTATCAGGATGGCACTTAGGTTGACGGCTTCGGTGAAAACAATTTTCTAACTTTTATATTTGCTTCATCAATTTATCTATCATTACCTTATGTCGAAATATTGAATACATTTGACTTACTGTTTAGATGTTTACTGTTTAGAAATATTTATGTTCTCATCTCCGTATGTTCCTGGTTATTGACGAACATATCAAATTTGAGTACATTTGCTTCATTCTAGTTATAGACAAAAGTTTTCAAAATGACAGTTTTGGGAGCTGAATTTTAAGTCAATACAAAATGTCTCCTACGTAAAATATTTCTATTACATTTATTTATAACAGATCTTTATTTCTATAACAAAAAACTGACAGTTTTGGGAGCTGAATTTTAAGTCAATACAAAATGTATCCTACGTAAAATATTTCTATTACATTTATTTATAACAGATCTTTATTTCTATAACAAAAAACTCAATATCCATTGATCTTAAATTGTTGCACTTCACTTTCAAAACAAAATTGTGTATCCTTCATCCCTTTGTGTTTTGTAAGCAGGAATTCAAAGTCCCAGTTTACAAATTTTGTAACATTTTTGCTCTTGTATTACAACTATATTCTAGAAGAACATGGCTTTGATACTATATTACGGCGAGTGTGACCGGTCAACAGGGGATGCTTACTCCTCCTAAGCACCTGATCCCACCTCTGGTGTGTCCAAGGGTCCGTGTTTGCCCAACTATCTATTTTGTATTGCTTATAGGAGTTATGAGATTGATCACTGTTCGTTATCTTCACTTTAATAACAAACTGATACTGAAAATTCGTAAGATGAAATTATTAAAAGTCATGACTCAGCTTCAGCTTGAAACATATTTAATATCCTAGTCAATTAAACGAATGAATTTAAGTTAGCATTACCGTACCTGATTCCAAGACTTCACAAAGAAGAATCCGGTAATTTTTCCACCATGCTCTATTCTCACAAAAATATCAACTGCACATGTGATGTGTGACTGGTCAACGGGTACGTTTACTCCTCCTAGGAACCTTATAACACCTTAAGTGTATTCCAGCGGACCTGTATTTTATCACTATCAATCTTATATGCTTTATGGGATTTACACCTCTCGCGTATTAAAGGATCTGCATGTGCTAAATTCTTAATTCTGTATTTTACAGGATTTTTGAGATTGATGAATATTCATAATGATAACATTTTTGTTGAATACTGTTCGTTATCTTCATCTTTTTTCATGCACAAAATATGAGTGCATTTTAAATTTTAACACTCATCTGTCCTTGTACATTTACAAACATTAATGTGAGGATTTTAGGGTGGAATACAGTCATAATCGTACCTTGTTGTTTATTGTTGTCCTTCATGAATATTTCACTCGATAGGTATACCCATTACAATTCAAAACTTATACACACCTGTTTTCAATTTACAATTTTACGCAATTTAAGTATTGCAAATGCAGTGGTGTATAAGTAGTCTGTGATATAGAACCTTCTGGAATATCCAAATCCTACTTTGAGAGACATGAGATCCCCTATCATTACTTTGTTATAAGTAGAGATTGTGTCTTAGCTATATTAAACCTTTATCTACCGTACAGGTCAATTTGATATGATTTATATTTCCTTAATATTGAATGTTTATTTGCCTTTCTATACAAAATCAATTTCTTTTGAAGCATTATATTATATATCACATGTATACCAGAACGAAGTGCCTTTAGATATCTTCTAAACAAATTTCAAAATAGATCATTCTGTCACATCTGGAGCTTGAAACTCTGTAGGTTGGTTGTTCTTAGGTAAATGATATATAAGTGTAAATGAGATACGATGTACATTGCAAGATACATTCTAGATGCGTCAAACAGTTATATACTACATGCACCTAACATTTATTTAGATAAGTCGTGAAACGAATATATCTTATATTTCAATTATCTCTACAGGATTTCAATGGTTATGCTCAGGGTGACATTAGTCTTAATGGTTATATTGACTGAACTGTATGCAAAAGAAACCACACAGGATTTCATCAGTAAATACAACAAATACAACACTGTCTGTCGAGGAATGGGATACAAAACAAAAAGTTGCAAAGGAAGAGACCATGGTGTGTATCTTATTATTAGAACTAATACATTCGCATACATCTTTATTATCTACTTATCTTTGAGTTTGTTTGGATTCCTGACTAAAATATGCAAGTATGCAATTAAACACGTATTTCTAATTTAATTTAATGAATCATTTTCCTTTCAGCCATTCTATGTAATTGTATATATTAATGTTTTACACAGTTAAATATGTTTATAAACAGGAGTCATTGCTTTCCATGCACGAATATCCACCGCTCTTCAAAATCTTGGTAGCCAGGCTGTAGTTATATTTGGAAGAACAACTTTAAACTCTGGATCCGCCTATAACAATGACACAGGAATCTTCACAGCACCAACAGATGGTATCTACTCCTTCACATGGACAATTTTGACGATTAGTGGGTCATATTTCCATACAGAAATTGTCATCAATGGAAATACGGTTGGTTACAATCATGTTGACGGTAAATCTGGCAGTTTCCATTACGCGTCTTCCTCAGTAACAGCAGTTATTAGAATGAAGAAGAAGGACAAGGTCTGGATAAGGACACATGCCGGGGAAGGAAAATATGCATGCCAGGACTGGTCGTCATTCTCTGGGTATCAATTGTAAATAAAGAATGTTTGGAAAAAATAAAGAAATAAGATATCTCTTCATATGTTTAAACTTATGTATTATAGAAAAGTTTATACGCTGTATATCAATTAATGAAGTTGCGAATGTAGAGGGGGTTTCGCCACCGATTGTTGAATAACTCTTAACAAAAATCATTTTCCCTTTTGGGGGTCACAACTCCACCTTCTTGGGGCGCGAAGGTACAGATTTGGGTCGCAATCGACATTTGAATATGTTCTAGACCGCTCCCTGTCATGTAGATATTGTCTCAGGTACGTGACGTTAATGATTGAGCATTTTTACAGTAGTTTAATAGCAATATGTAGAAGAAATAGCTACGCTTTATAGATCAAACGAATATTTATTATTTGATTTTTATGGCAAGAAAATGTTCAATGTTTGGATCTAACAGTTGTGTCGTTCTTAAAACAACACTTTTAGAACTTAATGCATATCATTTCAATCGACTGTAAATCACGTTTCCGAGTGTTAAACAGTCTGCAATATTTCAATCAAAATACAAGATATGGGACTCTTAGCGGGTGTGTGACCGGTCAACGTGGGATGTCTACTCCTCCGTGAAATCAGGTGCCTTGGTTCCGTGATGATCCAACTGCCTATTTTGGGAATGAAAAGGTGAAGATAACAGTGATTAATTTCACAACTCCTATATGGAATACTAAATTAGAGTAGGACAAAAACCGATTTCTGTAGGAAATGTCGATTCCATCAGTCGCACTTCGGTACGATATTATATTATGTTATGTTAAATATGAATCACCAGGACACTTACCAAAATCAAGCCATGAATGTCTTTTCCGCAAAGAAATTAAACTGACATCATTCAATCCACCCTAAATTAATGATAATCGTCATTTTAATTGATACATCTTTCCTGCTGTCAATAATCAGCAATGACTTTATCGCATGCGTCGCCTTTTTCTAGTTTTTACTCTGTTTCTTCTTATTATTAGGGTCTTCCGTCTCCAACGGAAGAACCTTCTATTATTCTATTGTTGATTTTTCACCTTTCTTTTTATTATTGTGTCTCCGAACACAAAGTGTCGGAGACATATTGTTTTTACTCCGTTTCTTCTTATTATTATTTTCTTCTTATTCTTATTATTCCTCTTCTTTAGTAAGAATTTTGTCCGACCAATTTTGTGAAAGCGCCTCAACAGATCCACTTCAAACTTTGTGAGCTGATAGGGGGTCACTAGGAGGGGTGCATTCAACTTTTCAAATTTTTCAAAATGGCCGTCGTTTCAAGATGGCGGCCAAAAAACTTCAAAAACTCAAGGTTGTCGGATTTCAACCAAATTCTATTTCTAGGGTAATTTAGTGACTCCAAGTCCATTTCCACCATCAATTTTTTTTTTGAGCCGCCATTTTCAAAATGGCCGCCATATACCGAAATATTTCAAACTGTTAAAATATCTACAACATTTGGGTTCTGGGGTAAATGGAGGGTCCACAGTTCATTTCTAGCAACAGTATTCCCATCCAATCAATTTTCAAATGTTTCAAAATGGCCGCCATTGAATAAAATGGCGGCCAAAAAACAAGTCCGTCGGATTTCAACCAAATTTACTTTTTATAGTTTATGGAGGATCCTGAGTGCATATCTGGCATCAAAATTCATTTCTGACATGGGGAGGTGTTCGGAGACATTTGTGTTGGCATCCCAACACAGTTATAGCTCGTTATTATGTCTCCGAACACAAAGTGTCGGAGACATATCGTTTTTGCTCCGTTTCTTATTAAGGTCTTCCGTTCCAGACGGAAGACCTTATAGTGATTCTACTGTTTATTATTATTAAGGTCTTCCGTCTCAACGGAAGACCTTATAGTGATTCTTATGTTTCTTTTCCTCTATTATTAGGGTCTTCCGTCTTCAGCGGAAGAACCTTCTATTATTCTATTGTTGATTTTTCACTTTTCTTCTTATTATTTTTATTCTTTTTTTTTCCTTACCGATTTTGTGCAGAGGATTTCTCAGAGATGGCTTGATCGATTTACTTCAAATTGTTAGGGTTGATGCATTGCTATTTGAAGTTTATATCTTTTTTTTTTGGATTTTTGAAAATTCACTTCCGGTTGGAAGTTATCCCCCTTTTATCGATTTTCAGACGACCATTTCGTCCAGCCAACATCTCAGAAACGATAAAAGCTAGAGTGCTGAAATTTTCAGTGATGTTAGACGACATGTTGTAGTTGTGCACATGTGTTTTAAAAATTTCCGGAAGTGCCTAGTATGGAAGCTCGGTAGGGTCGAAAATGGAGTTTTAAAAAGTGTCCAATTTTTTTCCACGTTTTAAATCATAACTTTTTACTCGTAAATATTTTGCTTAGACATATATAACAAAAGTTGTACAGTTTATTAAGATCTTTCGTGTCATATCAAGAAATGGGCCCATAGGCCTCATGGCTCGCATGAACCATTGAATTTCTGTTACAATGATTTCCTTTTTTCTCACGAAACTTTTGATAAGACATGTAGAACAAAAGTTGTTCAGTTTCGCAAGCGTTAACTAACGATGTTAATAAATAGGCCTGCAGGTCCCATGGCTCACCTGAACAGTTGGGTTATTGTTGCAATCTATAACATTTTTGTCAAGAAGCTTTTAATAAGACATCTAGAACAAAAGTTGTTCAGTTTTGCAAGATCTTTCGAACAACATCATGAAAAAGGCGAACGGGTCTCAAGGCTTGCCTGAACAGTTTGATTAGTGTCACAATCAATAACTTTTTTCTCGAGAAACTTTTGATAAGACATGTAAAACAAATGTTGTTCAGTTTTGCAAGATCTTTCAAACGATATCAAGAAAAAGGCCCACGGGCCTTATGACTCGCCTTAACAGTCTGATAAATGTCGCAATCAATAACTTTTTTCTCAAGAAAATTTTAATAGGCCATATAGAACAATATTTGTTCAGTTTTGCGAGGTATATCTACAATGATATTTTAAAAAAGGCCTCCGGGCGACATGACTCGCCTGATCAGTCGAATTTGTATCGCAGTAAATAACATTATTAACTTTTTTGTCCAAAAAAGGCTGACCCCTTTAATAAGTGGCCGAGAGCGGCAGAGATTCTTTAATTTATAGCACTTAAATGATCAATATTTGTAAAACATTACCGAAGCTAAATTGTACGTCTAGACAATATATTTGTATCATTATTTATGAACGAAAATCTCAGTCAAATTCTTATCTCATCACATCTAAAATTGGACGGAAGACCCACTCGTTGCTCGCAACGATATCGCATCTAGTTATTATCATTGTTCTTTTTCTTACCGATTTTGTGCACACGATTTCTCAAAAACAGCTCGATAGATTTTCATGAAACATTCAGGAAAGATGTAGAATAGGATTGTCTAGAACAGCTTTTTTAGTTTTGCCAAAATCACTTCCGTTCGCAAGTAACGGCTGAATTTCCGTTTTTCAAATGACATTTTGTCCGGGCGTTTTCTCATAAACGGTTAAAAATTGAGTCTTCAAACTTTCAGGGATGATAGATGGTGACTTGTAGCTGTGCAATAAGGTGTTATCATTGCCATCCGTCACTTCTGGTCACTTCTGGTCGTCACCGGAATTGAAGAAAAGAAACGTCAAATTTCAAGAGGATGCTTTTAAAACAAAACTTACATAGATTAATTAGGTCTCTTTCGGCGTTTCAGAAAATGTTAGACTTACCGGAAGTTTAACCAGCAACTTCCGGTTTTTAGAGAAAAACTTCGAAAAATTGGTCTTTCTTTGTCCTCGTATATCTCGCTTATTTATCAACATTTTAATACGATATTTACAGATATTATTGACATGATCAATCTCAATAGAACACTTTTTCAAAATCCACTTCCGGTCGCAAGTTGCGGCCGAGTTTCCTTTTTTCAAATGACATTTTGTTCGGGTGTTTTCTCATAAACTATTAAAGATTGAGTCTTCAAACTTTCAGGAATGATAGATGGTAAACTGTAGTTGTGTAATAAAGTTTTATCATTGTAATCCGTAACTTCCGGCCGTCACCGGAAGTGAACAAAAGAAACGTCAAATTTCAAAGCTATGCTTTTGAAACAAAACTTGCATAGATTAATTAGGTCTCTTGCGGCATTTCAGAATATATTGAACTTACCGGAAGTTTAACCAGCAAGTTTCGGTTTTTAGAGAAAAACTTCGAAAAATTGGTCTTTCTTTGTCCTCGTATATTTTGCTTATTTATCAACATTTTAATACGATATTTACAGATATTATTGACATTATCAATCCCAATAGAACTATATAATACTATTTCAAAATTCAATTCTGGTCGGAAGTTACGGCTGAATTTCCGTTTTTCAAATGACATTTTGTCCAGGCGTTTTCTCATAAACGATTAAAGATTGAGTCTTGAAACCTTTAGGGATGATAGATGGTAACCTGTAGCTGTGTAATAAAGGTTTATCATTGTAATCCGTAACTTCCGGCCGTCACTGGAAGTGAACAAAAGAAACGTCAAATTTCAAATTTATGCTTTTGAAACAAAACTTGCATAGATTAATTAGGTCTCTTGCGGCATTTCAGAATATATTGAACTTACCGGAAGTTTAACCAGCAAGTTTCGGTTTTTAGAGAAAAACTTCGAAAAATTGGTCTTTCTTTGTCCTCGTATATTTTGCTTATTTATCAACATTTTAATACGATATTTACAGATAGTATTGACATTATCAATCCCAATAGAACTATATAATACTATTTCAAAATTCAATTCTGTTCGGAAGTTACGGTTGAATTTCCGTTTTTCAAATGACATTTTGTCCAGGCGTTTTCTCATAAACGATTAAAGATTGAGTCTTGAAACCTTTAAGGATGATAGATGGTAACCTGTAGCTGTGTAATAAAGGTTTATCATTGTAATCCGTAACTTCCGGCCGTCACCGGAAGTGAACAAAAGAAACGCCAAATTTCAAAGCTATGCTTTTGAAACAAAACTTGCATATATTAATTGGGTCTCTTTCGTAGTTTCAGAAAATGTTAAACTTACTGGAAGTTTAACCAACAACTTCTGGTTTTTAGAGGAAAACTTCAAAAATTTTTCTTTCTTTGCTATCATATCTCTCGCTTATAAAGCAAGTGGGTTTTTTTTTATGATTTTCACATATATAATTGACATTATCCATCTTCAGAGTATAGTGAATTATTGTTGTGGTTTGTTTTTAATTCACTTCCGTTCGTTAAATATCTACGATTTCCGGGGTTTTTTTCTCTCGAAATGTTTTCTCATAAATAATCAAAGATTGAGTCTTGAAGCTTTCAGGAAAGTTAGATAGTGACTTGTAGATGTGACACACTGTTTCAATTTTTTTGCTGTCACTTCCGTCATCCGCCGGAAGTACCATAAAAATATGTAATATTTCATTTTTTAAATTCTAAACCTCATCAAATTATTTAATAGAGTGTAATTAGTCATACCATTTCCACCGGAATTTGGTTGTTCGAAACCGGAAGTTAGTTGTTCGAAACCGGAAGTTGTCCAAAAACTCAGTATTTTTTATGGAAATTTTTAGTATGGGTTCCTACGTGGTCCAATTAGAATTTTTAGTCGTTTTATGGACTCCCAAGATACTCGAATGTGAATGAAACAAAATCGAAATTGTTTACAATTGATAAATCACGTCATACATGTACGTGTTTATTTCTTTCATGTGTAGTCGTTCTTCACTAATTGAATTCTCCCAGTCAGGATCCGATCTCGTCAGAAATTGGACGGAAGACCTATTCGTTGCTCGCAACGAGATCATTTCTAGTTATTATTATTTTTCCCCCTTTTTTTGTCGGCTTGATTTCTGAGAGACGGCTATATGGATTTTCTTGAAATTTTCAGGAATGATAGAGACTGAAAATACCCCAGGCGTTTTTTTTCATTTTTTCAAAATTTACTTCCGGTCGTTAGATATGTCCAATTTCCGTTTTTTTTAGAAGATATTTTGTCCAGCGTTTTTCTCAGAAACGATAATAGATAAAGTCATCAAATTTTCAGAGTTGATAGATCTCACTTTGTAGGCGTGCAGTTGGGGGTTCATAATGTCGGCCGTCACTTCCGGTCGTCACCGGAAGTGATAAAATGAATCGAAAAATTAAAGTTGTAGTTGTTGAATCAAAACCTATACCACTTTATCAGGTGTCTTTTGGAGTATTGAAAACTGTTGACCCCACCGGAAGTCGAAACGTTGACTTCCGGTAATTAAGGAAACACTTTTCAAATTCTCCTTTTTCAATGCCTTAAATCTCGTTTGCTAAACAAGTGTTTGATTTGTATTTAACATATGTTGTAGACACTATAAATGTCTAGAGTAACGTCAAATATTTTTCGAAAATTCACTTCCGGTCGTGAGATAAGGGGTGGACAAATTCAAACCTTTTTTTATCAGTTTCTCAATAATGAATATATATAGACGCTTAAAACTTGTAGGGTTGATCAACTAGCATTAGTCCATTGTAAACATACTTTCAATATTTTCGTCCGTCACTTCCGCTCTATACCGGAAGTATTTGGAAAAAAATGACGATTTGCCGATTTCTTCGAGTGATTTCTCAGAGATGGCTGGGTAGATTTTCTTGAAATTTTCGGGAATAATGTCTTATGAAATAAATTTGCTGTGGTTATTTTTGTTTTTCCAAAATTCACTTCCGGTAGGAAAATATGGCCGATTTTCTGTTTCTCAAACGAGATTTTGTCCAGCATTTTTCTTGGAAAGGGTAAAAGATAGGTTCATCAAATATTCAGGGATAATCAATCTCTGTTTGTAAGCATATGTTTGTAAGAGTGTTGAGCATGTCGTCACCGGAAGTGATTGAAATAATCGTAAATTTCAAAAAAAATTCTTTTAAATTGAAACCTATACTAGTTTATTAAGTCTCTTTCAAAGTGTCAAAAGAATATTGACCCCGTCGGTAGTCAAAACGACTACTTCCGGTTTCTTGATAAAATTCTTTTTTACTTTTTGTCTCTTTGTCCCCATAAATCTCGCTTATATCTGAAGTGTTTGATATTATTTTCACATGTCTTAAGAATAATATCAACTTCTAGAGTTTTGACAATTTTGTTTTTCAACAAATTTCTTGTAGTAACCTTCTACGTTTTCTTTCTTTAGTCTACTTCTTTTTGTTGAGAACTCTTTCAGATAGAGACGTGAAATTTTCAGGGAATATAGACAGTAACAGTCGCTGTCATTTATAGGAAAACACATCTGAATAGTACTTCCGGTCGTCATCGGAAGTTACGATAAATGAGTAAAATATTTGATGACACTACACTTCTCATTTATTGTTAAGGTACATTTTCTGATATATTTAAATGGTTTTCGTAGGAACAGAAAGCTCTTTACCGGAAGTGATCAAACGGAAGACCTACTCATTACTAGTAATAAGTGTCTAGTTATTAGGGTCTTCCGTCTTCAGCGGAAGACCCTTCTATTATTCTATTTTTGATTTTTCACTTTTCTTATTATTATTAAGGTCTTCCGTTTCCAACGGAAGACCTTATAGTGATTCTACTGTTTATTAAGGTCTTCCGTCTCAATTCAAGACCTTATAGTGATTCTTATGTTTCTTTTCCTCTATTATTAGGGTCTTCCGAGCTTCCTTCGGAAGACCCTTCTGTTATTCTACTATTTCTTATTATTATTATTTTCCCCGCTTTTTTTGTACAGGCGATTTCTCGGAAACCTTTTATCTGATTATTATGAAACTTTCAGTGTAGATACATTGCATTAAGACCTAAAAATGATTTTTTCAAATTTTTGATATGTACCTCCGTTTACGAGTTATTGCCCTTTAATTGAATTTCGGGGGGGGGTCTTTTTTCCAGCAGAAATCTCAGGAACTACAAATGATATCAGCAAGAAAATTGGAGAAAATGTAGGTAAGGTATTGTAGTTGTGCGGGAAGTTAAAATTATTGGCTAAACTTTTTAACTTCAGAAGCTATGTGATGGCAAATTTTGAGAATTTTTTTCCCATAGAATTTTGTTGCTTTTTGTGTAATATCTTTTAAGCTGGTATTAATTTGGTAAGACATATAGAACAAAAGTTGTGTGTAATTACAAGAGCTTTCGAATGAAATCAAGAAAAAGGGGCTGGCCCCTATATTTAGGGGTCAGCAGCTCATAAACGTGTTTTTTTAATACTTAAAAATGTTGACATATATTGAAAAAGTTTGAATGAAATAATCTTTAGGATATCAAATCTTGTCATTTGGTATGATAAGAAACAAGCTTTGTGCTATAATTATTTCTATTTCATAAAAGAAATGTGTGAGAATCGTACAGGAACAAGTTGTCTGTACAAGCCCGCCAAGCTGTTTCGGGGCCTCATGCTTGTGTAGTGCTTAGATAGTTGATTTAGATACATTGCTTTGATTCGACTTCTCTTTTTTAATTTATTTAAATAATTAACAAAATGCAATGTTTTTACACGATGAACTGTTAAACATCATGTATGTATGTATGTTATCAGTGCAGAGCAAGTCTTTACGGGGCCTCCTGGATGTAAACATTCACGAGAGGCATTGTGGGAAGGCCAGAGAATGGCGAAATCAAATTGTGATGTTTACATTTTATCACCGTATGTAGACATGTATATTCATTGTACAACTACGAGCACATGAACTGCCCTCGATTATGCACTTGGAGCATTAGTCAATACTAACGAAGGATATGTTGTTGTCTGAATCGTTTACCATGTTTCGACTACGAGAAAATTCTGACGGTCATATTTGCAATGGATTAATAAACACATAAAGATACAGTGCAGATATATTTATAAACTGTCCCCAGTGATATTGTAACTAGTAAGGAAAAGTTAATGGTGACACTTTAACAGTGTTTAATGTGTGATGGAATTGGACGTTGCTAATGTAGTAGTTGGGCATTCTGCCACTACTATTGATATGTTCTTTTTACTTCGCGTTGTGTTTTTTTTTAATGATGATAGGTGTTATATAAAGTATTCAACCCTTTAGATATTTCCAGGTAAGTTTGAGTCCGCCTAGAGTGAGGCTAGCAATAAAATAATAAATAAATAAAGTTTTAAACCTTTAATAAAGTTCAACAATTATATGATAAATACCAAAATAATAATCCCGGGGAATGAATGTGGCTTGAGAGAAAAATATAACTAAATAGGAAAAATAAAGAAACAATAATCAAAAATACAGGGTGAGGCAACTCCTGGTATTTACCTTGTTGCAAGGAATGGCTCAGCAGAAGCCCCGAGCACGGTTGTGCTCGGGTTTAAATACTATTCTTAACAAAAGAATGAAAGTAAAAGTTACCTGTAATGTGATTTCATAATAAATCTAGAAGTAACCAATGAGAAGTTTTGTAATAAAATACGTTTGAAAATAAAAGATAACTCTCTTCCTGTTTCATGAAATAAACAACTCGAATACGAAGATAGGAATTTACGTAGACAAGTAAGTAGAAAATAATGAAATGGAGATAATATAGACCGATACTACCACATTAAAAAGGTTATAACGTTTTACTTATCTAAAATCCACACAGACAGATAGATAGGGTGGTATTAAAATGTCAGTATTTTGCGTACACGCACACTGATTTTTATTCAATGTCGATACTGTGTTCATAAGCTTTCTAATGACATTCTCAAATTCCCCATGATTTAGCTTTTACATTATAATTTATACTTGTAATTTTACTATTTTTTTAAAAGTTTGTTTTTAGTGGGAGAGGTGTATTTGTTTGTTAAAATTCCCTCGTGAAATTTTCATTCATGGACTCCACCAATGCTATTAGGAGAGTGCAAATTTAGATTTATTCTCTGCTGTCCTAGATTCACTGAAAGAGGAGATCTTTTTTGCGTGACATGAGACCTTGTTTATATGCTCGGTCTTCATTCACTCAATGACAAAATTCATTCGCATTATAAGGAGTAGTCCGAAATATCTGACGTTTTCCAGGCTTTTTTCCGATTTTGATATTTAATGTGCAATTTATTTAAATAATCAACAAAATGCAATGTTTTTACACGATGAAATGTTAAACATCATGTATGTATGTTTGTTATCTCGGACTATGTAAGGAGTCCCTTATTTCATGACTCTTGAAAGATACTGTCTAACCATTTTACCACTTTTGAATGAAGATAAAAGAATTTGTTACAAATCCTTATTAGTCTTTTGTCTGTCATTCTTTAAACAAAATATGCAAAAGTTCAACAATACACAGGCTAGAATACTATAAATATTGTTTATGTTGAATGGTTACTAAGTCGCTTTGTCCCAAAACGGAAATGCCCCATGCACAAACTTTCCCAAAAAAATTTCAGGGGCAACCAAGTTCATGTAGTATCCCCCCCTCCCCCAATTTTATTCATAAGTGCCCATAATACATATTCTGAGCACTCCAAATCTGTGATACCTCTGACTCTAACCCCGCACATGTCACAATATAAAAGCAGGGGTTAGAGTTAGAGGTATGTTGGATTAGAGCACCCCAAAACTTAAACAAGCATATTCTGGAATGAATACATGAGTTGCAAACATTTGTTTACAAAATTATATCCTATGGATAAATGTGTTTGTCAAGAGAAATTTTTTCAAACTTGGTATAGTGTTGAGTCATAAAGTTTAATGTTTAAACAAAGGTGACCATAATTACCAAAAAAAAAGTTTTCTAAACCATTATTACCTTTCTCAAATGTCATAAATGTTAAAATATTTTATCTTTAATGATTTATAAGCTAGCCTCTAGAGTTAAATTATTCTCTCAGTCATAAATGCACACTTCATGCTGCCAAAGTTTACAATTAATATACACTTAAAAGTCTTACGCAAGGAAATAACCAATCAAAATGATTTAGTCAATTGTAGTTCTATATGTAATGGTTTGGGCCGTGGATATCGGCCTGGGTAGCTCAGTCAGTAGAGCACCTGACTAGTGATGCAGGGGTCCCGGGTTCGATTCCCGGTCCTGCCATACATTTTCTCATTTCCTGTTACAGATTTGGTGCCGTTGACCACCCCTGGACTTGGAGGTGAAAGTCCTCCCAGGGGCAAATAAGAACTTGGGTTGCGTCTTCGAGGGCGAAGACAATTTAAGGAGGGAGGAATGTAGTGGTTCTGGCCGTGGATATCGGCCTGGTAGCTCAGTCGGTAGAGCACCTGACTAGTGATGCAGGGGTCCCGGGTTCGATTCCCGGTCCAGCCGTAGATTTTCTCCTTTCCTGTTACATATATATATAGAGACAATTTCTTTTCCTTTTTTTTTTTTCTTTTTTGGCATCTTATTTTAGGCCTACAGTATTAATTTTGGGCTCATTTACTAGGAATATTATAACTTTATTGGAATTGTCCCACTGAATTAAAGGGAACTCTTTTTTCAGGTGCGCATGATGCAACTTCCTGGATGGTGTGTAGTCTGTTTGTCAACATGTGAAACCCACGTGTATTTTGAGTTAGGTGTGTTTACTGTAAATTTTCTCTCTTAAACGCCGCATAAGGCGTCTTTTTTCTGATCTCAAATTTTTGCCCAAGAATTAATCTTTATTTTCTCTTTCATTAATTATCTGATGACAGTCTATTTAATTAATTAATTTAATTAAAGCTATATATTAAACATATAGTGAAATTATTTCCTTGTGTGAGACCTTAAGAGTAACAGGTAACGTTCATTTTGACTGCAATTTTTCTGATTTCAGGAGTAGCCTCCCCTGTTAAAGATCAATAATGGTGGATAAGCAATGCAGGGTGCTGTCATGTCATCAACAGAGAGTTTTGACACCCGTATACCCGTATTTCTACCAATCACCTCTGTAACCTTTGTTGTGTTCATCAGACAGGTAAGAAATACATGATAATCATTTTAAATAACTTTATTAAAATGAATAATAAAAAATAGAACAAATTTACTTGTACAGACTTCCTCGTATAAGAAAATGTCACATTTTACAATACGATTATACATCATTTATACATATCCTCATCGACGCAGTTGAATAGCAACAGTGCAGGATAAAACATAACATTTATTACATGCAACACAATTTACAGAATATGTATTAAATACAAATTTCATACATTTAAATTACATACACAAATGATACACATCATCAATGCCCCCGCCCTTTTTTTCACACTTACAACTTCCTGTTTAATTTTGGATCTGCTAGTGATTTACTGTAAGTGTCTTTTGATTTTTTATCTTAGAGCTGATATCTCTTAGATCTGTAGTATTTTCGTTGATATTTATATTTTAAAAGTTTTTGTTTCATTTTAAAGTAATTTTGCCTATTTTGTTGTTGTTTTAGATGATGGACCACTCTACTTCCTTTTACAACAGGTGCCCCTACAGATTCACAAAGTTCCAATGTTGATTTTCCATGACCCCCATTCAGTGAGTGCACAACTTTATGTATTCTACTTTCAAAATTTCTACTACTTGTAATACATTTTGGATTTGATTTTTAATATGCCCTAATCACAGATTCAGATTTTTGTGTAGAAGTATGATATTTAATTTTATCAAGATTATTTGGTCCTAAAGTCAAATTTATACAGTCTTTTAACAAACATTTGTCTTCTTCTGTCATGTTTAATTCAAAGTCACTAGGCAACACTGAAGATTTTCACTTCTTGCTTTTCAGTCCACGACAGGAAAAGGAATGAAGTTGACAGGATTTCCCGCACTGTCCTTGGTAGCAGCTTATGATAGAACGGACAGCAGTAGACATAGCCCGCTTCATCAAAGGTAAGTCTCCGGAGTAGTGCTTGTAGCAATTCTCGTACTCTGTCCTACTTCGAAGCTTCAGATCTAAGGCAAATCTCTGTATGTATTCTTTTATGGCTTTGGATCTTCCGGGAAACATGTGACTGCTGAACAGCGCCTTAGCTGTCTGTTTTCTTTGAGAGTCAAAGAAATGACGCAAGTCTTTAAGGTTTTCGATGACATGTTCTTGTTTTTCAGATGCCCCGGATGCAGCCACACTATCCCCATCACTGGTATAATGGGAAATGTCTAGTGGACGGTCATCACCCTGCCTGCCTTATTTTCTTCATGCTCGTTTTATTCACATCTGTGATAATTTTTCCCACTTTGTTGCAGGTCTGCTGCATGTTGGTAGCTGATGCTGGTTCAATATTTGCGCCAAGAAGCATATCACGGATACCCTCTGTAGTAAGGCTGGTACCCATGTGACCGACAGCCATAGCCACATTTAGCTGTGCAGCTCTGCGTCCCCTTCTGGATCTCCCCACCTCTTCATACAGCTTTTCACGGCGACTTGTATAGTGGCACTTCTTACATCGGATGGAAAGGATCCATGCCAGGCCTCGTTTTTCCTCTCCATGCTGGTTCCAGTCCAGTGAACCATTACAGTCTGGAAACTTCTGTGAGTGTTCTTTAAATGCATTATTCCACAATTTAGCAGTCTTCTCTTGGTGAAGTACTTTGTATGGTTTTGAGTTTGGGTCATCTGACACAGCGTCCATGTTGGAGTCAACAGGCTGGACTTCACTTGGTCCGGGTCGCAAAATCTTCATTTCACTTCTTCGGCTCTCAGCATCGGTAACTGCAAATATTCCATTCTTCTGTGGCCATACAACATCCTGAAACTCTTCTTTACTTAACCTTCTTATGGGTACTAGAGATTGGACTGGGCTGGTGGTCCCTGTACTATGCTGGCCCTTGTTGTGAGGAATACTTCCTTTTCTGAATTGATGTTGATGCAACCACTTTGGTCCCTTCTTTGGCATGATTATTATTTAACTGTACACTTGCAGACCTTTTCTAAGAATATGCTATTGTGTTGTGGTGTGCATGTTTACGTATTGTAAATTTTTATCTTGTTTATTTATTTTAGAGCTGCCTGGTCTTCTAAGAGAAACTCCATTCTTTGATGACTGATGGAAAAACCTCATCACTCCCTACTGCTAAAGAACCACTTATCTTAATCACCAGCCATTTATCAGTGATCACTGTTATCAAAGCTCCATGGTACGTCATTGAAGTCTTTCTTGGCACCATTTTTTCCAGTCCCTGACTTTGTTTAGAATTAAGATTGACAATTTTTTGCTAATTACTTCCTTATAAATCAGTAAACTTCCTGTTTCTTAGTTAATTAGGGCTTGTTAATTAGAGTTGAAAAAACTTTTATGCAGATGGACACAAACTCCAACATCTCAGCTTGCATATCATTCCAAATTTTTTCCTAAATAATTCACTTATTAGATTTTTTTGTGTTTTGAAAATGATATACTGGAGATCAATTTGACCAGAAATTTAGCCTAAAATTCTGCAATCTGTTTGGAAGAGTTATCTCCTATTTTTCATCCCTTAGGGTCAAAAATAGATTTTGATGCACTAGTATATGAGAGATAAATAACTAATAGACATTTTTCTGCAAATTTCATTTAATTTCATAAACTTTTAGTCATCTTAAAGGTCTTACGCAAGGAAATAGCCAATCAAAATGAACTTAGTCAATTGTAGTTCTATATATAGAGAGAATTTCTGTTCTTTTTAAGCGCTAAGCGTAGCTTAAGCGCTTATTGCCACCAGTTGGATTTTGCTTTCGTCATCATGTTTCCGGTTTATCGCCACCTATAGGCGAATTTATGCATCGCTGTAGTCAAGTCGTGTTTAAAGTAGTCGTAATTTTGCAACCGATCTAGCACGGGGATAACATTCATATCTGCAGTTGCATCCCCCCCCCCCCGGAAATACAGTTCGTTGAACAGTGAATAAAATATGTATAAAAAGGGTGATATTTTTGTCCTCATTCTTGAGGAAAATGAGACACAGATGCAGGTCATTCTTCAGTTAAAATTCCCATTTGAATCTGCGTCTGTAATAATTAAAGTGATTCACAATCTAAAATTGAATACGAATATGTATATGAAACCGTTTTAACTAGGGTGCCTTTGCATTGTTACCTTCGCATGGCGCTTAGAGGCCAGGAAAATCAATTTGCATGGTGCAATCTATAATTAGAAGCCACGTCATTAGGCTATACACGAATCGGGATGGTTTTCCACGTGTGTTTTGGCTGCTGTTCCGACTCAGTAAAAATTTTGTCCGACGCAGCAAAAATGTGTGCAACACAGTAAATAAGTAACTGATCCGCGTCCATTGTGAACGAGAAAGAATTTGTGCACGATTATGCTTTGACAGCTAAGGACAGAGATCGGTGTCTCAGAAGGATGATATTGCGTAACTGCTTACACCTTCCCCGATCATATATGTAAGTCGGTCATGCAGAAATTTAGAGGATGCAACGGTGTAACTTAAGCTTACTTTATTATTTTTAAACGACCAAGATATTCTTCAGAATCATCGTCAACACAATCAAATTTGATTTCGTGATTTAGTTTCAAAAATGAGACTAAAAATAATAGTTTTGGGGCAAGGAAAAGATAAAAGGTACAACATTATATTATATTATATTATGGAAGACAATACCCGATTTCAAGTATTCAAAACACCGCGCGGAATTTTACGAGGGCTGTATACTGAAATACATATGTTTAGAACAAGTGTTAGATAAACATTGCCATTGTGTCAAGCATGAATGTGAAATGGTTTGCGGTCCACATCACGCTACATGCAACGAAAAGTAATCATGTTTTCAATTTCTTTGTACTTCAAACAAACAATTAACAATGACATGCATTTCCGAATGTACAAATGATGAAGAAGGGGGAGGGGCATGGATGTACTGTCGTTGTTCCCTGTCCCCACATTTTCTTTTCACTGAACGATCTTTTCATATAAAAAAAGATGCATTTAGTTTTTTGGTGAGATGCCTCTTCATTATTTCTAACAGCAGTTTGAACATTACAGTTTGAAAATTACTTTTGTAACTTTTCAGTGCCTAGTTTGGGATTCTCATTTAGCTACATTTACATGTTGTAAATTTTGCATATTTATTGCGAGTCACTTCTGTTACTTTTTTTTTTCAAATTGGAACTCCTACACAAGCTTCGAATCTTATGGTTTTTTGCTAAGGTTATTAGCATTTTCATATAAAGAACTGTTTTATAAAATTAAAACAATAGCAATGTGTATTATGTCTCATTCAGACAAACGGATGAGTCTCCTTTACCATATGAATATGAGCTTTTACACAAGAAGTGTAATACACACAAGTTGATGAGTACAGATTTAATGTACCTGTGTACAAACTCTTGGTTTTTTTTTTTTGTTTTTGTTTTTTTTTTGTTTTTTTTTTTTAAAGATTTACGTATAACAAACAAACACTACAATTGCTAAATGTAAATCCATGCTTATATGTTAGTCTAATTCATCATCATATTTGAATTGGTATATCCTCTTGCACTAACTTTCATGTTAAAAATGAGCTATCTCCACTCTTGTTGATGACGCAGTATTCAGTTTCAAAGTAATATTGCACATGTATGATGAACATCTTTTCTAAATAACTTCTTAAATTTTGTTTTCAGTTATACATGTATTTATCGGACTTATTTGGATTCAGATTCTTTCCAACCTGATTTTGAATTGAAAATAACTTCATTATTGATTACAAAAAATAATTCCACTTTCATGGTTTAATTGCTATTTACAGATAATTATGCACTGGATTCTGTAGTACAAGTCATTCAGATGCATGTTTATGTGTGTATTTAAATGATTTCTGGTAAGGTAATGAAATGGATGTAAAGCGTTTCATAATCCTGCATTATTGGTGTGTTTTGACATGTGGCATTTGTTAGTATATGTGGTTATGTGTAATTTTCTTTTTTGTCCAGTTTGTTTGTTCCTTTCTATTATAAATGACTTACATATATGTATCAAACTATTGATTTGTTTCATTTCAGTTGTATTTTAAAAATATTTCATACACTATTTAACTGGAACACAACAGTAAGTTAGTTGCGAAATAACAATTGAACACTTTATACCGAAAACTACCATTACAACTGTTTTCACATTTTCTACAAAAAATGGTCTTTTCTATAACATGACATCTGTAAGAGAAAAAAATGCATACTCATGTAGAGCATTTAATGATCCAGGGACCGGAGTAGAGCGGATCAAAAATCCTTGCCTTGGGAAGATGGGTGGGAGCTAAACATGGTATAAAGTGTTTGTCAAATATTTGAATAGCATAGCCTTAAATGCTATTGATTGATTGTATCTTGTTTAACGTTCTTCTCAATAAATTTTTAATTCATATGGAGACGTCACCGAGACCGGTGAAGGGTTTCAAATTTAGGCCTATGCTCGGCGCCTACGACCATTGAGCAGTGAGGGTTCTGTAGCATGCCACACCTACTGTGACACGGGACATCCGTTTTAAAGGCCATCTCCGAGGACCCGTGACATTATCACCTGATGCCGAGAGTTTGGTGATGGAACTGTCACTACCTGTTTAACGAACTAGGTCTGTCGCGGCCGGGATTCGAACCCCGACCGCCCGCATACAGAGCGAACACTTTACCTCTGGACCACCACAGCGGTGGTAATGCTATTGATACTAAATTCTGATTATAGATATTTAATAAGAACAGGTGTCCTTTACCAAAATTGTAAATTTCCTGATCCAAGGACAGGGTTTTAGTTTAGTGTGGGATCAAAATTATCATAGTGACCATTGTTTTAACAACATCATATAAAATTTATATTTCAACGTGTTGAAAATTTCAGGACATTGCTTCCAATCCATATTTGTTATTTTCTTACAGAAAATGTACTACTTAGTTATGCGAAAATAAAGAATAATGCATAAACCTCTTTTAATGTTGTTCCTGCTCATTAACATTACATACAGAATTCATGAAGTCAGCTTAGCGCTTTTCAGTACTTTCAGTACTTTGATTTTCTTTTTTCGGCATCCTATTTTAGGCCTACAGTATTAATTTTGGGCTCATTTACTAGGAATACTATAACTTTATTGGAACTGTCCCACTGAATTAAAGGGAATTCTTTTTTCAGGTGCAACTTCCTGGATGTTTGTCAACATGTGAAACCCACGTGTATTTTGAGGTAGGTGTGTTTACTGTCAATTTTCTCTCTTAAATGCCGCATAAGGCGTCTTTTTTCTGATCTCAAAGTTTTGCCCAAGAATTAATTTTTATTTTCTATTTCATTAATTATCTACTGAGAGTCTAGTTACTTAATTAATTTTTAAAATTAAAGCTATATAGTAACATATAGTGAAATTATTTCCTTAAACATGTTAAACAAACTTTCCCTTGACAGTCGTGTCGGAAAGCAAAATTCATTTTGATTAGTTTAACAAAATTGTTGTCAGGATTCATAATTAGTCAGTTCTTTAAACATGTTAAAAGTAAATATTATACTATGCTAGTTATGTGCATTCATTTTTTGAAATGATGAAAAAATTCTACATATACCCCAAAGCATTACTTGAATTTCATTACTGTTTTTAACAGCTTGTACTAAATATCTAAGTGAAATACATGTACTTTTACATAAAAAAAAATAGTGAATGGCTCTGAACACATGGTTTATAATTTATTTATCTATTAAAATCAAGAATTTTCATATTTGTTTTAGGTGCGACAGTATGTCTCCAGGTTAAGTGATTGTGTAGATTGATTCCCAGCATAACGATGATTTGCCAAAAGAGCATATGAATAGAAAATTGGTGATGCTTAAAAATATCAGCAGAATACAGAAATTAAGAGACACAGATGGACAAAAACCCTCTATCTAATATATTTACATATTAGGCCTATACAACTAGAACATGTAACAAGTGAAATTTAAATGTATGCATATATTTACTGTAAATGTATTATATTCAGCGTGTACGATGTTTGGTGGAAATTGATTTTTGAACAAGTTAGCGTGAATTTGATTTAGCGAATTCCTTTTTGTTTTTTTATGTGTAGAGTGTAAGACATTTAGCGTTGTATTTGAATGAGCGGAAGTTGCTTTCCGCCAAAGGCGCTAAAAAGAATACACAACCAAATGTAATACGTTTACAGTATTAGAGCTGTTTTAATGTATACAATTGTGTGTACATGGTTGCTTGTTTGTTGACTCGGTGTATAGAACATGTACTACTATAATGTACATCTTTCATGTGTTATTTCAATGTGATGTTGAATCACATTTAAAATACAGCAAAGCTTTTACAGCTGAATCCTGTTGGGGTTTTTTTTTTTAATTATGTACAGTTTTGATTCCCAACAGATCAAAAAATAAACATAGAGAATTCTTCATTTCCTGTTATATTTATCTGAAATTTTTAAAGCTCACAGAAAGATTATTACATTGTGATTTTTTTGTATTGATGCAAATTATTTTAATTTGTGACTTTAATAAGAAAAACCAAGTGATGTTTAGCTCATCTGAGCCAGAAGCTCAAATGGGTTTGTGATCAAAGTCTGTTCAGTTAATGTATATCACGTTTTACAGACGTTGTTATTTTCAACTTTCTCTCCAGGAGCACATGAACAAGTTTTATTACACTTTTCTTAAAACATCCTTAATAGAAGGACATTCTTATTTTTCATTTCATCTGCAGAGATATGCTCTTTTTCAAGAGGAGAACTTGTGAATCTATATATATTTGAAAATTGATTAGGTTAATAGCAAAATATTATAGAAACCGTTCCATCGCCAAGAGCTCGATACTTTGAAGTGAATCAACCATTCAGATAAAGCCTGAAAATCCAAGGCCCACTGTTATGGCCAATGTTGGCCATCATTCACAGTTAAATGCCCTTAATTACCAAGTAAAGGTCTAAATTTGAAGCCAATCACCAGTATATGGTGATGTCTCCACATGATTAAAAAATTCTCAAAGGAGACAAAAACAACATAAAATCAATCACACAGCCATGAAGGAAGACCCACTCGTTGCTTTGCAACGAGCTTTGCTCTAGTTATTATGTCTCCGAACACAAAGTGTCGGAGACATATTGTTTTTGCTCCGTTTCTTATTATTCTTATTTTCTTCTTCTTCTTTTTATTCCTCTTCTTTCCTGAGAAATTTGTCCGCTCGATTTTATGAAAGTGTTTCGACAGATCCACTTCAAACTTTCTGAGCTGATAGGGGGTCATGAGGAGGGGTGCAATCAACTTTCGAAATTTTCAAAATGGCCGCCGTTTCAAAATGGCGGCAAAAAACGTCAAAAAATCAAGGTTGTCGGATTTCAACCAAATTTTATTTCTAGGGTAATTTGATGACCCCGAGTTCATTCCCACCCTCAAAAAAAATTTCTGAGCCGTCATTTTCAAAATGGCCGCCATATACCAAAATATTTGAAAATGTTAAAATCTCTACAACATTTAGTTTCTGGAGTAAATTGAGGGTTAACAATTCATTTCTACCTTCAGTATTTCTTTCCAATCACTTTTGAAATGTTTCAAAATGGCCGTCATTGAACAAAATGGCGGCAAAAATCAAGTCGGTCGGATTTCAACCAAATTTAGTTTCTAGGGTTTCTTGAGGATCCTGAGTGCATATCTGGCATCAAAAAACATTTCTGACATGGAGAGGTGTTCGGAGACATTCGTGTTGGCATCCCAACACAGTTATAGCTCGTTATTATTGTTCTTTTTCTTACCGATTTTGTGCATGCGATTTCTCTAAAACGGCTTGATAGATTTTCATGAAACTTTGAGGAAAGATGTAAAATAGAATTGTCTAGAAAAGTATTTTTTAGTTTTGCCAAAATCACTTCTGGTCAGAAGTTACGGCTGAATTTCCGTTTTCCAAATGACATTTTGTCCGGGCGTTTCCTCATAAACGGTTAAAGATTGAGTCTTCAAACTTTCAGGGATGATAGACGTTGACTTGTAGCTGTGCAATAATGTATTATTATTGCCATCCGTCACTTCCGGCCGTCACCGGAAGTGAACAAAAGAAACGTCAAATTTCAAAATTATGCTTTTGAAACAAAACTTGCATAGATTAGTTAAGTCTCTTTCGACGTTTCTGAAAATGTTAGACTTACCGGAAGTTTAAACAGCAACTTCCGGTTTTTAGAGAAAAACTTTTAAAAAATGGTCTTTCTTTGTCCTCGTATATCTCGTTTATTTATGAACCACTTAATACGATATTTAAAGATCTTATTGACATTATCCATCTTAAGAGAACCCTGCACCACTATTTCAAAATTCTCTTCCGGTCGCAAGTTACGGCTGAATTTCCGTTTTCCAAATGACATTTTGTCCGGGCGTTTCCTCATAAACGGTTAAAGATTGAGTCTTCAAACTTTCAGGGATGATAGATGGTGACTAGTAGCTGTGCAATAAGGTATTATTATTTATTGCCATCCGTCACTTCTGGCCGTCACCGGGAGTGAACAAAAGAAACGTCAAATTTTAAAATTATGCTTTTGAAAAAAAAACTTGCATAGATTAGTTAGGTCTCTTTCGGCGTTTCAGAAAGTGTTAGACTTACCGGAAGTTTAACCAGCAACTTCCGGTTTTTAGAGAAAAAACTTTTAAAAAACGGTCTTTCTTTGTCCTCGTATATCTCGTTTATTTATGAACCCCTTAATACGATATTTACAGATATTATTGACAATATCCATCTCAAAAGAATCCTGCACCACTATTTCAAAATTCACTTCTGGTCACAAGTTGCGGCCGAATTTCTGTTTTTCAAATGATATTTTGTCCGGGCATTTTCTCATAAACGGTTTAAGATTGAGTCTTCAAACTTTCAGGGATGATAGATGGTGACTTGTAGCTGTGCAATAATGTGTTATCATTGTCATCCGTCACTTCCGGCCGTCAACGGAAGTGAAGATAAGAAACGTCAAATTTCAAAATTATGCTTTTGAAACAAAACTTGCATAGATTAATTAGGTCTCTTTCGGCGTTTCAGAAAATGATAGACTTACCGGAAGTTGTTTAACCAGCAACTTCCAGTTTTTAGAGAAAAACTTCCAAAATGTGGTATTTCTTTGTCATCGTATATCTCGTTTATTTATGAACCATATAATACGATATTTACAGATATTATTGACATTATCGATCTCAAGAGAACACTGTAACACTATTTCAAAATCACTTCCGGTCACAAGTTACGGCCGAGTTTCTGTTTTTCAAATGAGCTTTTGTCCGGGCGTTTACTCATAAAGATTGAGTCTTTAAACTTTCAGGGATGATAGATGGTGACTTGTAGCTGTTTAATAAGGTTTATCATTGTCATCCGTCTCTTCCGGAGATCACCGGAAGTGAACAACAGAAACGTCAAATTTCAAAGTTATACTTTTGAAACAAAATTTGCATAAATTAATCAGGTCTATTTCGGCGTTTCAAAAAATGTTAGACTTACCGGAAGTTTAACTACCTACTTCCGGTTTTTAGAGAAAATCTTCGAAAAATTGGTTTGTCTTTGTCCTCTTATTTCTCGCATATAAATCGAGGTTTTTTGATACGATTTTCGCATATATTATCGACATTATTCATCTTTATAGTACAATGAAATGCTTTTTCAATATTCACTTCCGCTCAGGAGATATGTCCAATTTCCGTTTTTTTACGAGATTTTTTGCAGACTTTTTTTTTTTATAAACGATTAAAGATTGAATCGATCATGAATCTTTGAGGGATAAACAGGACTGACATGTAGATCTGATCTATGTTTTCAAATTTTGTTGTCGTCACTTCCGTCGTCCACCGGTAGTATTTGAAAATATGCATTTTTTTTTCATTTTTTTTCATTTCTAAATGTTCATGATTGAGTCTAACAAAGTGTTTCAAATCATACCATTTCCACCGGAAATAGATTCTTCCAAACCGGAAGTTGTTCCAAAAATGAACATTTTTATTTGACACTCTCAAGAATGATTCCTGAAAGATCAATGTTGAATTTTAAGTCGTTTTATGGATTTCCGATGTACAGAAACTGAAAGAAATTGAACTGGAAGTTATCGAAAACTGATAAATTTCATATCTTACGTGCTTTTTTTCTTCTTTGTTTTATGAAAAATATGTGTCCATTGGTTTCATCTATACTCGTTTTTTTTACGAATCGAATTGTCCCAGTGAAGATCTTATCTTATCCCAATCAATATCTTCTCTCGTCAGAAATCGGACAGAAGACCTATTTGTTGCTCGCAACGAGAACTCTTCTAGTTATTATTATTATGTCTCCGAACACAAAGTGTCGGAGACATATTGTTTTTGCTCCGTTTCTTATTATTCTTATTATTATGTCTCCGAACACAAAGTGTCGGAGACATATTGTTTTTGCTCCGTTTCTTATTATGTCTCCGAACACAAAGTGTCGGAGACATATTGTTTTTGCTCCGTTTCTTATTATGTCTCCGAACACAAAGTGTCGGAGACATATTGTTTTTGCTCCGTTTCTTATTATTCTTATTTTCTTCTTCTTCTTCTTTTTATTCCTCTTCTTTCCAGAGAAATTTCTCCGCTCGATTTTATGAAAGTGTTTGAACAGATCCACTTCAAACTTTGTGAGCTGATAGGGGGTCATGAAGAGGGGTGCAATCAACTTTCGAAATTTTCAAAATGGCCGCCGTTTCAAAATGGCGGCCAATAACGTCAAAAAATCAAGGTTGTCGGATTTCAACCAAATTTTATTTCTAGGGTAATTTGGTGACCCCGAGTTCATTTCCACCGTCAAAAAAAATTTTCAGCCGCCATTTTCAAAATGGTCACCATATACCGAAATATTTGAAAATGTTAAAATCTCTACAACATTTGGTTTCTGGGGTAATTGGAGGGTCTACAGTTCATTTCTAGCATCAGTATTTTCTTCCAATCTATTTTCAAATGTTTCAAAATGGCCGCCATTGAAGAAAATGGCGGCCAAAAATCAAGTCCGTCGGATTTCAACCGCACTTAGTTTCTAGGGTTTTTTGAGGATCCTGAGTGAATATCTGGCATCAAAAAGCATTTCTGACATGGGGAGGTGTTCGGAGACATTTGTGTTGGCATCCCAACACAGTTATAGCTCGTTCTTATTATTATGTCTCCGAACACAAAGTGTCGGAGACATATTGTTTTTGCTCCGTTTCTTATTATTCTTATTATTATGTCTCCGAACACAAAGTGTCGGAGACATATTGTTTTTGCTCCGTTTCTTATTATGTCTCCGAACACAAAGTGTCGGAGACATATTGTTTTTGCTCCGTTTCTTATTATTCTTATTTTCTTCTTCTTATTAAGGTCTTCCGTCTCCTGCGGAAGACCTTACTATTATTGTTCGCATTCTTCTTCTTCATTATTATTATTAAGGTCTTCCGTCTCCTGCGGAAGACCTTACTATTATTGTTCGCGTTCTTCTTCTTCATTATTATTTATTATTATTATTATTATTATTATTTTCCTTGGTAGTACACGCGTTTTTCTCAGCCATTTCTCAATCGATTTTCACGAAATTTTCAGGAAAGATGTCTTTTGGTGACGAGACTTTGCTTGCAAAATTTCGTGCTTGACGTCACTTCCGGTCAGGAGTTATCTCTCTTTTAGTGACTTTTTGAAGGGCCTTGTTGTCCACACATCTCCTCCGTTAGTTTTGAAGCTAGAGTCTTGAAATTTCTACACAAGATAGAGTAAACATTTTAGAAGATTTGTGGGGGATTCGATTTTACTGGAGGCGATTTGCCTAACAGCTCGTCTGGACCTGAAAAAATGGATGCCAAAGTTTGTCGCCGATTTCGGCGATTTTTGACCTTTGATCTCCAATATCTTTTTTCTTGCAAATATTTTGTTGAGACATGTACAACAAAAGTTGTGCACATTTACGAGATCTTTTCGAAAATATCAAGATTTAGGGGCTAGCCCCTTCAATTAGGGATCTAGAAGGGCTCAAAGTCTAGATCAAATATCTCAAAAATCGTTCATATTTTGGTACAAGTCAAAGAACAAAAAATGTTCATCTCAACAATCCAAATCTATTCCTATAAAAATTTAGGTCATATGTTACGTAATAAGGGATTTTAAGGGCCAAAACCATAAATTTTTTACCCCTTGTATCTCGAAAACGACAAATATTTTGAAAAGCAATAAAGAACAAAAGTTGTTCAGAATGATGATCTGAACAAAATGCATATTTCGTTTTTACCCTATGTGGCCCCGTTAGGGAGCTACAGTTTGGCCCCTAAAAATTACTTCTAGAAATAACTCGAGAACGGTAAAGAATTTCTAAATACTTGTTGAACAACAAATGTTTGAAATGTCATGACCTTTCTTACGATATCAAGCAAAAGGGGCTGACCCTTTAAATTAGGGGCCCAGAAGGGTCCAAAGGTTTATGAGAATATCTCAGAAACTATTAATATTTTGTAATAAGTCATTGAAGCGGAAATGTTCATCTAAACGAGCTTGTTCTTATCAAATCAAAAAGTAGGTCATATGTTACGTAATAAGGGATTTTAAGGGCCAAAATCATAAATAATTGACACCTCATATCTTGAAAACGACAAATATTTTGAAAAGCATTATTGAACAAAAGTTGTTCAGAATGATAATCTAAACAATATGTACATTTCGTTTTTTCCCTATGTGGCCCCGTTAGGGAGCTACAGTTTGGCCCCTAAATATTTCTTGTAGAGATAACTCGAAAACGGTAAAGAATTTCTAAATACTTGTTGAGCAAAAAATGTTTAAAATGACAAGGCCTTTCTTACGATATCAAGCAAAACGGGCTGGCCCTTTAAATTAGGGGTTCAGAAGGGTCCAAATGTTTTTGAGAATATCTCAGAAACTATTAATATTTTATAATAAGTTGTAGAAGCGGAAATGTTCATCTCAACGAGCTTGATCTTATCAAATCAAAAAGTAGGTCATATGTTACGTAATTAGAGATTTTAAGGGCCAAAATCGTAAATATTTGACACCTCATATCTTTAAAACGACATATTTTTTGAAAAGCATTATTGAACAAAAGTTGTTCAATGTGTCATAACCTATCGATCAATATCAAAAAATGGGTCTGTGGGCCTCATGGCTCGCCTGTAGAGTCGATTTTTGTCGATATCAGTCGATTTCAAAAACTTGTAACTGGTAAATATTTTGTAAGGACATATTGAACAACAGTTGTTCAGTTTATCGAGATATATCGATTGATATCAAAAAATAGGCCTATGGTCCTAATGGCTCGCCTGTAGAGTCGATTTTTTGTCGATATCGGTCGATCTCAATAACTTTTTACAGGTAAATATTTTGTAAAGACATATAGAACTAAAGTTGTTGAGTCTATAGAGGGCTAACAAATGACATCAAGAAATAGGCCTGCGGGCCTTATGGCTCGCCTGGAGAGTCGAATTTCAAACGAATTTCACCGCAACTTTGCTTCAGAAGCTTATGATATGAAAAATTGATTATATCTAAAGTGTCTTAAAGTCGGAAACTAAATTGGGACTCATTTGTCTTTTTTTTTTTTTTTAACTCCGAGTGCATCAACAAATCGGACGGAAGACCTACTCGTTGCTCGCAACGAGATCGTGTCTAGTTATTATTATTATTATTTTCCTTGGTAGTACACGCGTTTTTCTCAGCCATTTCTCAATCGATTTTCACGAAATTTTCAGAAAAGATGTCTTTTGGTGACAAGACTTTGCTTGCAAAATTTCGTGCTTGACGTCACTTCCGGTCAGGAGTTATCTCTCTTTTAGTGACTTTTTGAAGGGCCTTGTTGTCCACACATCTCCTCCGTTAGTTTTGAAGCTAGAGTCTTGAAATTTCTACACAAGATAGAGTAAACATTTTAGAAGATATGTGGGGATTCGATTTTACCGGAGGCGATTTGCCTAACAGCTCGCCTGGACCTGAAAAAATGGATGCCATATATTTTTCGCCGATTTCGGCGATTTTTGACCTTTGATCTCCAATATCTTTTTTCTTGCAAATATTTTGTTAAGACATGTACAACAAAAGTTGTGCACATTTACGAGATCTTTTCGAAAATATCAAGATTTAGGGGCTAGCCCCTTCAATTAGGGATCTAGAAGGGCTCAAAGTCTAGATCAAATATCTCAAAAATCGTTCATATTTTGGTACAAGTCAAAGAACAAAAAATGTTCATCTCAACAATCCAAATCTATTCAGATAAAAATTTAGGTCATATCTTACGTAATAAGGGATTTTAAGGGCCAAAACCATAAATTTTTTACCCCTTGTATCTCGAAAACGACAAATATTTTGAAAAGCAATAAAGAACAAAAGTTGTTCAGAATGATGATCTGAACAAAATGCATATTTCGTTTTTACCCTATGTGGCCCCGTTAGGGAGCTACAGTTTGGCCCCTAAAAATTACTTCTAGAAATAACTCGAGAACAGTAAAGAATTTCTAAATACTTGTTGAACAAAAAATGTTTGAAATGTCATGACCTTTCTTACGATATCAAGCAAAAGGGGCTGACCCTTTAAATTAGGGGCCCAGAAGGGTCCAAAGGTTTATGAGAATATCTCAGAAACTATTAATATTTTGTAATAAGTCATTGAAGCGGAAATGTTCATCTAAACGAGCTTGTTCTTATCAAATCAAAAAGTAGGTCATATGTTACGTAATAAGGGATTTTAAGGGCCAAAATCATAAATAATTGACGCCTCATATCTTGAAAACGACAAATATTTTGAAAAGCATTATTGAACAAAAGTTGTTCAGAATGATAATCTAAACAATATGTACATTTCGTTTTTTCCCTATGTGGCCCCGTTAGGGAGCTACAGTTTGGCCCCTAAATATTTCTTGTAGAGATAACTCGAGAACGGTAAAGAATTTCTAAATACTTGTTGAGCAAAAAATGTTTAAAATGACAAGGCCTTTCTTACGATATCAAGCAAAACGGGCTGGCCCTTTAAATTAGGGGTTCAGAAGGGTCCAAATGTTTTTGAGAATATCTCAGAAACATTAATATTTTATAATAAGTTGTAGAAGCGGAAATGTTCATCTCAACGAGCTTGATCTTATCAAATCAAAAAGTAGGTCATATGTTACGTAATTAGAGATTTTAAGGGCCAAAATCGTAAATATTTGACGCCTCATATTTTTAAAACGACATATTTTTTGAAAAGCATTATTGAACAAAAGTTGTTCAATGTGTCATAACCTATCGATCAATATCAAAAAATGGGTCTGTGGGCCTCATGGCTCGCCTGTAGAGTCGATTTTTGTCGATATCAGTCGATTTCAAAAACTTGTAACTGGTAAATATTTTGTAAGGACATATTGAACAACAGTTGTTCAGTTTATCGAGATCTATCGATTGATATCAAGAAATAGGCCTATGGTCCTAATGGCTCGCCTGTAGAGTCGATTTTTTGTCGATATCGGTCGATCTCAATAACTTTTTACAGGTAAATATTTTGTAAAGACATATAGAACTAAAGTTGTTGAGTCTATAGAGGGCTAACAAATGACATCAAGAAATAGGCCCGCGGGCCTTATGGGTCGCCTGGAGAGTCGAATTTCAAACGAATTTCACCGCAACTTTGCTTCAGAAGCTTATGATATGAAAAATTAATTATATCTAAAGTATCTTAAAGTCGGAAACTAAATTGGGACTCATTTGTCTTTTTTTTTTTTTTTTAACTACGAGTGCATCAACAAATCGGACGGAAGACCTATTCGTTGCTCGCAACGAGATCGTGTCTAGTTATTATTATTATTATTCCTCTTCTTTCCTGAGAAATTTGTCCGCTCGATTGTATGAAAGTGCTTCGACAGATCCACTTCAAACTTTGTGAGCTGATAGGGGGTCAATAGGAGGGGTGCATTCAAATTTTCAAATTTTCAAAATGGCCGCCGTTTCAAGATGGCGGCCAAAAAACTTTTTAAAAAACCAGGTTGTCGGATTTCAACCAAATTCAATTTCTAGGGTAATTTTGTGACCCCGAGTCCATTTCCACCATCAAAAATTTTGATACTATAATTAACGCTCGTAAAAAATATTACCAATTCCCCGATGAAAATCAGAAATGTGTACATATTTCTCAAAAATTAGCATATCTTGTGTAGTGGTGGAAAGAATTTGAGTATCAAATAAAAATGAAAAACGAGAAACATTTCTTTCAAAAAAGGTGATAGAGAATTCCAAGGGCATGTCTATGTGGGAAAATTGGATTAAAAAGTTACTTCATAGGGGTATAAACATTCTGAAATTAAAAATGAAATTACTACAGAAAATTTTAATATTGCTTATATTATTATTTTTTTTATATTTACAATTTGCAAATTTAAAATCTCTATTAAGGTTATGCATATATATATATATATATATATATATATATATATATATATATATATACATTAAATTTTATGCTGAAGAGTTACACTCGTTTCACACGAGAGATAATTAAAAAATAGTGAACATATGGTGAAATCTTTTAAATATCTAATCAATAACGCCTGGATATACATATACAGGCGTTTACTCCTCCTAGGCACCTGATCCCACCTCTGGAATGTCCAGGGGTCCGTGTTTGCCCAACTATCTATTTTGCATTGCTTATAGGAGTTATGAGATTGATCACATTTCGTTATCTTCACCTTGCATACAGCAAATTACTGAACAACATAATATAAATACTAGATCCTTTACAACATTACACAGATATGACCTTACACTTTTTCTCGGCTTATGTTCTACCAAAGTGTAACAGAGATACATGTAATAGTTATATACACTTAATTTGAAATTGCATTTTGTTTAAGTTTTCAAATCGAGGCAGCCTACTGACAAACAAGTTGATGGTGCAGGGGTTTCAACAGTCTCGATTGAAGTCAGCATTTCGCAAATTATGTGGTCGTTATAATGATCTAGTTCGTCAATACAACCTACCATTGGGTCAAATGATGTCTGACCTGTTTCATACCGATTTTTAGGCCGTTCTTAGCACACTGATTCTCACTACTTATAACTACGTTTACCTGATCAGGATATAGGGCTCACGGTGGATGTGAACGGTCGACAGGGGATGCTTACTCCTCCTAGGCATCATATCCCATTTATGGTGTGTCCAAAGGTCTGTGTTTGCCCAACTATTTATTTTTGTATTGTTTGTAGGAGTTATGAGATTGATCACTGTTCGTTATCTTCACCTTGCATTAAAAACGTTTATTTTCTCCCGACCGACCTTATATTTTTTAATCCGTAAAAGAATACATCTAAAAAAAACTGTGGACTAAGGTATTCTTCCAGTGTACTGTATGTAGTCATTTACAAGAGTTTAAAATGTATTAAAAAGAAAACATGAAAACGACCTTGCTAATCTTTAGAAGGTTCCCCGTATATCACAATGTAAAACATTGATCCCCTATTTAGGCCCCATCCTACCTTCTGGGGCCATGATGTTAACAAAATTGAATCTGCACTACCTGTTGCATATCAATCTGACTAACCTGACAAAACAGCTATTTCCTTATATTCTGGTGCATCAAAATTGGTACCGTATAAGTTTTACATACTACCAAAATAAACGTTGTTCCCTTATTGTACCTCCAAACACACCGATTTGTACACACTGTAATCTACAGTACATGGGGATATTTGTATATTAATATGACTAATCACGGCTAAGCTGGACTTCATAAAACTTTTAAAATGATCATATTCTATATATCCACGTGTAAGACTTTGACCCCCTATTTTGGTTCAATCATACCCCCAGGGGCCATTAAATATCCACTCATTAAGGAAGCTTTCACATAAGTTTTATCTTTTCTGGTCATGGGATCATTGAGAAGATATTTAAAAGATTTCACCATATGTTCACTATTTTTTAATTATCTCCCTTGTGAAACGAGTGTGTTTCTTCAGCATCAAATTTAATTCCCTCAAACCTGCTTGATAGTTAGTTTCGTTGTAAATGGCCCAGTGGTTCTGAAGAACTTGAAATTATTAAAGCTATACAGAAGAATGCCATACAAAATGTCGGATAACCTCACTTTAGCTTTCAGCTAAGGTGGGCTAAAACCAACAACTTTTAAAACAACACCAAGCACTACATCACCAAACACTGGCATCTAATTAACAATGCTGAAAGGTGAATATCATTTAAATCTGGAAGTCTGACAAAAAGAACAATATCAACAAACACTGGCAACCTTACAACATTACCTAAAACTGACAACCTAACAACGCCAAGAACAATATAACCTAAAACTGGCAACCTAACAACACATCAGTTCTTAAGGATATCAATTTATATGAAAAATAACTGGTGTATAGATGCAAGGTGAAGATAACGAACCGTGATAATGTTTCTAGAGAAAATGCTATACAAATATATACTATCGGAAAAAATTAAACTGTGCAGTTCAGTAAAAAAAAAATTAGATTTATATACAAAATATCATTATATTAAGATTGATCACTGTTTGTTATCTTCACTTTGCATGTTGCATTATATATATCATTATTTAATACAATACATTGTCTTTTAATTCAAAAATCAAATTACGGATCAAGTCCACTATGGTTGATACGAACAGCCACTGGAAATAAGGGGGTGCAAAAATGTTTGAGAAGTTTAATATCGTGCATGACCGCCATCTGCACCGTTACATACTTCACACTTTAGAAGCATTGAACGAATTAGATTTAGCAGAAATGCCTGGGGAATGTTCTGCTATATAAGTAATACAGAATAACGCAAAGCGTTTAACGTAGCAGGGAGTTTGGCTCTTGACGTAAACGTAATTCCATTTCATCCTAAACATGTTCTATAGGCGATAAATTCGTTAATATCACAGGCCAGGGTAGCACACTCGTGTTTTACTGCTGCAGAGTAACGTGACGCTGGTTGTTGTGAATGACTGTAATGACATACTGACGTGTAATCTCGTCACGGTAGCGTATGCCGGTCAAATTGTCGTCTACTATCAAAAATGGTTCTTTCATGTGTCGTAATACCACCCAGACCATAACGCTTCCCCCGTTGAATTGAGGGGCTGAATAACATTTTCCCGGCACCACGGTAAGCTCAAACATGAAATCTCGACTCGTCCCCCAACATAACTTCCGTCAAATCTCTGTTATTGAGAAACGATGCCTCCTAAACCTCGCAAATTTTGCAACACGGTGACGCCAGAGCAGAAGAGGACGGATGTTGGTGTCTCACAATATGTTCCTTACGGTACGAGGACATATCCACCGATGCACAGAAATGTTTTTAGCGATCAGAGAAGCCAATTTGAATCGACTGCACAAACGTAACGTCTATATTTTTGTATCTTGCCCACGTGACGTTACATATGGGCTTCCTGAATGTTGGCGGTCCCGAACGGTGCCAATTTGTTGATGCAAGCAGGATATCGTTTTGATAATGCTAATAAGAACTCTAAACTACCTTGCCACATTGTTTTGAGACATCCCAGCTTACAGCATCTCTAATATGTCCAGGTCACTACAGAAATTCATAGAAAAAAGTGTATTTACTGATTGACTTCATTCTCGTGAAGAAAAAAATGTATTATATCCACTTAATGATTAGAATAAAATAGAGTATTGATATTGGATTCTGGTATGTGGAGAGGGAAATAATGCCTTTTTGATGAGGGCAATTTGTATATCTGTGACGTGAAGATTCTCTCTCTGTCGCGTACATTGAATCTGAGCGAAACTTTACAATTTCTAGAGGGCTGGCGATGTGTGTCATGTAGGTTTGTCGTATTTCTAGTATTTGTTTAACGCCTAATTTGTTACTTCAGGTGATCTAAATTTTGTTTTCCTCCCGGAACCATTGTAATATCTACCATTTAAATACAGTTAGTAATATTATTGATACTATAAATTCACACATTAGCATTGTAATATCTAATATTCAAATACAATTAGCCATCAAAATGTGATACACTAACATTCTAATATCTCCCATCCAAAATACAGTTTGTATCACTATTGATAATTTAAAGTCATACACTGCCATTGATATTAACCATTTCCTGTGTCAATGAAAAGCAAAAACACTAAATACCTATGTTGTCTTTGGTATGGGTTCAATTGTCAGAGATTAGCGCTGCTGCTTATGTGAAATTACATATAGTTCCACTAGTTATCACCCCCCCTCCCCCCACCCCCTCCGATACAAAAATCCTTAGGTGTATTTTTATATTCATAGTTTGTAATATAAAATTGTTTGTATCAATGTGCTGTCTGGTCATTGTAATTTGGTCCAGAATAATTGCTTTACTTTGAGTTATTCAATATATTTTACATTCCAGGGACGTAGACTTCTGACTGTGTAATGATTTGCAATATAATAGAAAGATATACATTGTACGAGACAATTAAATACCATAACTTCACGAGAAGCATGGATATTAAAAAGGGTGGAAACTCCATTGCCTCGCAAACACACCACTCTTTTCCTTGACATCCATGACAGACACATTATTTTTTACTTTAACTTTATCTTATTACACAGTAAAAAGGTACAACTTATACGGTACAAATTGTGATGCACTAGATGCGCATTTCGACAAATAATGTCTCTTCAGTGATGCTCAACCGAAATGTTTGAAATCCGAAATAACAATGAAGTTTTGAAGCTACATGTATTATAGGGAAAAACAGAGTGCCAAATTCGTCTAAGGATAAGAGCTATGCGTGAGGGAGATAATCCTAAGTTTTGAAATGAATTTCTAAAATCTGTATCGCACATTTTAGTTCATTGCATTTACAATGTGTTCATTGTTGACGATATGTTTTACCTTTAAAAAGACACAGCTTTACCAAAACATTAATCAATACCGTTACACATAAATGTTCATTTTACACGCACACATACGAGAACTTGTATCAATCGGCTTTATATCACAATTACATGTGTGCAGATATTGACAGTTTAATAGATTGATTACCCATTGATTTCATAAATATATCAATTTGGTAACACGTAGTTAGTAAACGCAAATCTTGCCGACGTTGTTTTATTGTGCTAACGATTTCTTAATGTTATTTTAACTTGATTTCACACAACATTCCTCCCTCTTTTTACCTTTCTGTGATGCAAGGGGTCAATATCCAAGTACTTGTTGATAGATATAAAACACAATGTTATTATTTACATGAACAAATTCTGATTTCCATTAAATGTCAAGATCAAATTAAATTGTATTTTTTTTTTTTTTATCTTTCTAGTTTAAGAATCTCCATTCCCCCATACATGCGTGTCTGATATAGCCCCTAGCAATTGAATTTAAAAGACATTTGATTTAAAATCACTTGCTATAACTTTATAGCAAATTAATAATAATTGCCATATGCATCAGAGGAACACAACTGACATATATTAAACTGATAGTGTATAGTAATTAAGGAAACTGTAATAATTTCCCAGGACTAAATTCCACATACATGTATTGGGAAGAGGACATAAAAATACAAAAAAAATGACATAAACAAAAAGCAGACAGATAAAAGACAAAACAACAGTGAAAAACTGCATCTTTGAAAGAAAAAAATGATGTAAGCAAAACAAAACAGAGCTAGAGAAAATACATATACCATTCACTATATAATGACTGAACACTGCCTTGTTATTTATGAGAGTTAATGCAGAGTAAGAGAAATATGTTACATAAACAGTCCTGATTATACCTCCCACACAATCCCATATGTTGATCGCTGTGTCACGCGAGGAGTGTACGAGTAAGTGGTATGGTTTCCACCAGGGTGTAAATTGTATTGAAATATCATTGCTATCATACGCTCAATAAAATTTTACTTTTTGTGTTTCTGTGAAATGCAGGCAAAAATGCCGAAAATTCAAATCTAAATTACTCCAAACACAGTTGACCTTTCCGGAACTATAGAATATTTGCAGGGCATCAACTCAGTCAAAGGTTGATATGCCTCTAAATTGAAATGTAAACTGAAGAAGATAATGTTGCTAAATATCTTTATGATGAAGGGATTCAGATGTATGTAATGTTATTAAATACATATCCATCAGCATACATGTATGTACATAAACATTTATTGTACTTAAAGGGACTGGATCTCATCAACCACAATTACTTTTTCCTAGGCGCACGCTAAAGCATGGACTTTCAGTACGCGGGGCACCGTGTTTTTTACCTGTACTATATGTTATGATTGGTGATAGTCTGTCTGCGTTTAGGGATTCTTGAATAGTGTGAAATATCGCTGTTGACATTAGACTGTATATCTAGAGATATTTTGGTCGTTTCTCAGATTACATATTCAATTGACCGACGGTAGAAAAGTCAAATTTACAGAAATTATGTATTTAAACGCGTAATGCGTAAATGGTTTACGAACTATTTGTTGCTAGCGCTGAACATTACATCTGTATGTAAAGAAGTGCCAAGGTCCACATAACTTTGTGTCGAGTAATTGCATCAACTCCCAAAAGTGTTATATCGGTGTGCTATTTTGTGTTACCTATGCATGATTATTTACCCCCATGTATTTTTTTTTTTTTTTTGTAAAAAGGTGACCCAGATCAATCTCTACCTGGAGTTATCGTTCCCGCTACGCTCCACTAATACCTCTGTCAACGTCTAAAAATCATATCAAAACGTACTGAAACTAACTTAGCATATCAAACTGTAATGATCATATCTAAGCAAATCAAACACTTGTTTGGATTTTATAAACGCAGAAGCTGGTAAATATGAGACACCTGAGCGAAATAAAAGGTTTTATATAAATATTCATTCATTCATTCACGCAATAATACTAGAATAATCATGGAATTCGTTGTTTTGTGAACTTACTGTAAGATTTTAAGCTTAACACTAAAACTTGTAAAATCATACTTTATAATGCAATAGGTAGAAATAAGTTTTGCCAAGAATCTTGACATTCAGACGTTGACAGAGGTGTTGTAGCGCAACGTAATACGCCCTCTGGTGAGTGATTGGACCCAGATTTGATACTTTTCGAACTGCATCAAACGGCAAACGGTACGTCGCATGCAGGATGACGGAGTTTTTTTTTTTTTAATGAGTTGGCCTAGAAAAGATCAATGCAGCTTCATGTCAATCATACAATCATCACATTTTTAAAAAATGCTATGAGAACACCGGCGTCTTTTACTGATCAATATTTCCATCTTTGTTCATCCGCCCATCCGGTATCATTGTCCACAACATATTCTCCCTCACGTTAGTCCAACCTGTCTCAAACGTTTCTCATATAACGTCCGTGAGTAAAGGCTGTGTGGTGACTTGGTACCAACAAGTTGGTCACAGTTCAAGGTCAGACAATATTAAATGTAATTTATCTCGAATCACATCCGTCAATTAATGGGGATGCTGGTAGGGGAACATGTACTGCTTGTGCAATACAATCAGAATGCTTATTTAAATTACTTAGAATTGATAGAATTAGGACATTTATTTTATGTAAGATGTTTGGGGATTTCATCGGTTGGTTTGCATTGCAATGCATGATAGAAAAACGAAATTTCAATAATTGAGTGAAGGTTAGTTTAAGGAGCCTTGATAATGTATAAATTAATACAAAGTAATCATTTTTTGAGTAAAATGCACATGCTGTTTATTATTGTTGAAGGTACACAACATCATGTAAAACAAATATTTTTTAATCATCTCTTTTTAAAAAATCAATTCTATTATTTTTGTATGTACGCTAGAACTGCTTGTAAAAATACTCGTTGAACACCTTGCAATTGTTGTCAAAGTAAAGCCAAATGTCATGTATTGAATGACGGAATTCAAAAGATCAGCGCTATTCAATACTTGACTATACTCTTCATTTTCAGAAAGTTTAAATGTCTCTTAATTCAATTATATTGTATCATGAATTCGTCTTCAACCATACCCAGGTATCTACATTTTCTTTTTCCTGAACATATCCTTGACATTTCAATCCACATCTCTTGAATGATTTTGAAATACAACAAAATTACGTCTGTCAGGCACGTATATTTAGGGGGCAGGGATTGTCCTATTATTTGACAAAGATGATTATCTAGAGAAAAATATCAGCTTCAAGATTATGAATTGAATCCACGTACTGAGGAATGGGCGCTGCTGCTGCTCCCCACCCCCTATGATTTAATAAATCGATATGCTTTTGCTTTTCAAGAATTTTAAGCAGATCAACATCCAACGTCGACGACTTTCAGGGTTCAACTTTGAAAAACGTTTTTCGTGCCTATATAAAGAGCGTAAAATGCAGATCAGTTACTGCCAAACTAAAGCCATTCAACTGCCTGTTGAGTCCCTATATGTCCGCCTGCACAATATGTCCGCCTGCACTAAATGTCCGCCCAATTTTAGACCAAACTGTCACTATATGTCCGCATGCACAATATGTCCGTTTACTTTTGTAACGAACTGTCACAATATGTCCACCTATAAGAATTTCATTACTATAATATTTCGATGTAATTATATCAGTATGAAATACATAATTTCGACATTTATGCAGTAATACACATTAGTGTATAAATGTCGAAATTATATATAAATATTTATCTATGTGAATCCCTTTAGAGCCTAATTATTTAGCTTATATCAACGCAGCAGTGATTGTGCATCGAGAATGTGGTTTTGTTATGAGACATTTCCTTTATATTCTTATCATATCGAATTTTCATTTCATATTGGAAGGAAAAGGTTAACTGTCGTATGTAGATATCTTAGCTAGACTTAAAATGTCCGAAAGGTACAATTTGCATCATTTACAACTATTGTAGCATTCTTGGGATCTGTGCAGTGTTAAATTATAGCTACATTTCCAATGTGTTTGCCTTTGATATCGTTGGAATTTGTAATGAAAGCAATTTCTTCATAAATGTGATGCATTTGTGAATAGTGTGCGTCTGAATCTCAACAAATATAGTACGTGTACTTTAACGGCTGGGAATATCCGACAAAAATTAAAGTATAATGTAAAGAAATAAATATATTTTTTGAAAATAAACGATGGTCTGAACAGCAACTCTTCACGATGGCATGCTTAACTGCATTATAAAGTGCAACTAAGTACTTTATTGTCAAGATTCGCTACATTGCATAACGAGAACTGTAATGAAATATAACTATTGTATACATAAGCTTTTACAAGTTTCGGTGTGGTTTCCACTCTCGGAAACTTTATCTAAGTTAACAGTTGTAGAAACTATTTCCGAAGTCGGAAACTGACTTCTAAAGAAATTTATTAAGTACAGCAAGTCATGCAAAATTTTCTTTCTATTCATATTTACAAGCAAAAGATGAACCATTTGTTTCTAAATCTCTTTTGTAATTATGATATTTTTCTAGATATCTGTACGTATTACCTATGCCAATGCCTATGTGTTCCTTTTCATTCTCTTATTTTTCATAGTAAACTGCGTGTGGAGGAGTAGAAATAAATCTCTATCTAGAACTTCGTACCCACGTTGCCGCGATTTTGACGTTATAAGTTCAGGAACTTTGACGTCGTTTTCTGCGAATTGTGACGTTGAAAGACAAGGGCCCCTTTCTCATGCATATGATGATTAATTGGGAGGGGGGGGGGTAAGAAAAGATTTTAAACACCACCCTAACCATGCTTATTCATACCCAGTCACATTTCCACATCTACAAGGCGACCAATAGCCGAAGCGTTTATCAGCTCGTCTCAGTACCGACAATATCTTCCTCAGTACTCATCAATAAATATCAGAAACCACAGCACAAACCAGAGTAAATATCAGCAATTCTCAGCAACAACAGCAATAATCAGCATCAACAGAAAAACAATATCAGTAATAATCACAACCTATCAATACAGATAACGCGATAACAGAACAGTTTGTAATTATCAGCAAAAAATGACACACATTATGTTTTCTGTTCCGAAGTGTATCTCGCAAAAATATCAATACTATCCAAACATGAAATACATGTGGTGACGAAATCCAGCTTAATATCTATCATATTTCTAAAAAGATAAAATTGGAAGTCTTTTGTTCAATATGATAATCTTTTCTATGCAGCAGCATGACACGATGGGAACACAAGAGAATATCGAGGATTCTTCGTTCCATTTGAATACCCTCAGACAACGCATGACAAAGTATCTATTTTCGCTTTAAACTTATATTGCCTAAATTAATTCTGAAAATAGGATCGATGCCAATAATTTTATACAATTCAATACACATTGCATTAATAAGAAATCGGAATCACCATTATATGTTTAGATAAATATTAAACATTTTTCATATCATTCCTTCACACTGTAACATGTCATGCAAAAATAAAAGAAGTAAAAAATAAAAATAAAACAGAATAATAGGCATTGTTGTTCCATCTAAACAACACACATTATATAAATCTCCAGAACATTTATTTTAAACTATTGCCACAAGTTGTGGATATGAAGATGAAAGGCGAAAATAACGACCAGTGATCAATCTCAATCGCACAAGCAATACAAAATAAAGAGTTGAGCAAGCACGGATCTCTGGATATATCTGAGGTGGGATCAGGTGCCTAGGAGGAGTAAGCATCCCCTGTCGACCATTCACACCCAAATCAGTTCAAATAGTACAATCAATTGAAATTACATTTACATTCTGTAAATCTATATTTGCATTTCATTATATTTAATGTTTCATGAATTGTTTTCGCTATCAGCATGTCTTGTTCTTCAAGAAATCAAGAAAGGATATTATGTATTATTTGTTCCATTTAAAATTGCTTCAGAAAATTTATTCCAGAACCTTTTTATTTCCTCCTCTAATTCAATTTTATTTGATTCTTCTGTAGTGGAGTAAGGAAAACGAAGAAAGTAATCCTCTCTGATTAAGTCCTTAAGAGAATTCGGGCATTTTTTATCAACATCAAACGTGTCCGGTAGGATGATTACAAACAGGTGCCCAAGTCCGCCTCTATTTTTTATCCCCTCTATTTTCGCCATGTTTAATTCATAGTCCCTCCAGCCGGATTGTAAATACGATTTAGATACCACACATACAGTCTTTCTGCTGATCTCTATGGCGTTCATGATATTGTCAACTTTGTCCCAACCAGGCAGAAAATCCCTCTCCCGTATACATGTACGAAGATTCAATTCTTTTAACTTTTCGTCGAGATCATTAATGACGAATCCTCGATCCCGAGCAGAATATGAAATAAATACGTCAAAGGCATAATCTGATCGCTTTCTTTGGTAAAGTATTTGCATATATTGACCTCCTCTCTTCAGGTTTTGCTTCATTTGATAGATCGTAAACCTTATAGTCCAAATGTTTCTTTTGACTACCACAGCAATAGACACGAATATCACAGTAGTTAGTGAAATGGACACGATAATGTAATAAATCGTGTAAGATGCACATTCCTTTGCCAACGTCTCCAGAGATGTCTTAGGGTCTCTAAAATTGAAAATGTTCTTACTTTTGATAGCGCATTCATAGTCACCAAAACGTTTTAAGTTTGCTTTATGCTTCACCATCCATTCTATGTAGGGAAGATTAGTACATGAACAATCAACATTGTTATCTGATAGGTCTATAGAAGTGTTTTTAGTCATCATCAAAAATGACAGTTCTTCCCTCATACTATCTCTGATAGAATCAATTCTATTTTTAGATAAATCCAGATGTTGGAGGTAGACCATATGTCTAACATGCACATTCCAATCAGAGAGCTGGTTATTATTCAACACTAGAATCTTTATATTTCTAGATTTGATGAAGAGCAAATGTGGCATATCAAATATGCTATTGAAGCTTATGTCCAAGATCTCCAGTGAAACCAACTTTCTAAAGATTAAACCATTCCAATCACTTTCTAAATTGTCTCCTATCGAGTTTCTTGACATATTGAGATGCAAAAGTCCTGTTGCATGAAGAAAAAAGTCAGATGACATTTTGGTACAAAAATTATTGGAGAGATCGATATGGGTAACGTTTTGAATTCCGTATATAGTTCCCTTCCATTCATACAGCAGATTATCTTGGAAGAACATGTGTTTTAATTTGGGTGCAATCAATCCAAATGTGTTTAAAGAGGAGTATAATCTGCTGGCATTTGCATAGATAGTCTCAAAATTCCCTGGCAGGTAAATAAAGAAAACTGGTTTCCATTTAGATTCTACAGTAAAAGAGGGATTTCCAAAGTAGCGTAAGAATTTTGAAAAGTTGTCGTCTACAATATTTTGTCGGAGGAGTGTGGTATTTTGAGCATTTATATCATCTTCGTTTTCCGAACAGACTTCGAAAACTGCAGTCTCGTACACAGGCGGTTCAAATCGCAGGCTCATGTTGAATATTTTCAAACTGTGAAAGTTGACAAAATCCATGAGATACGGACCTAACAGAAGTTTATTCTCAGCTAATGATAGCTTTTGCAATGTACCTGGCAAACAACCTATCAGCCCTCTCTCCAAAAGTTCTAATCGATTTCTCGATAAAACAAGCTCCTGTAAATGCGTTTCTTTCAAGTTCACAACATGATGTGTCAACAATTCTTTTCCTATCCCAGTCAAACAATTAATGTTGTGTAAATAAAGTCTTTTGATAGATGTATGTGTCATGTTATAAGTGATATTTGGAAGAGAAGCAAATCCTAATTCTTTGTTGTAGGATATATGTAGCGTTTCCAGTTTCGTTAAGAATCCAAAAGCTCCCTCTTCAATATGTTGGATTTTACAAGAAGATATATCCAGATGTTTCAGAAATGGAGTATTCAGAAAGAAGTCACGTTGAATTATTTTGATTTCACAAATTCCCGTTAAACCAGACATATCCAGCAGGGATAGATTGCTAAGACCGGGACATCCTTCCGCAAATGAAACGTTACCAATTCCATCGATCCTGAGTTCCTCTAACGATTTAAGACTATTAAGCACTTTTTTCACTTTTTCCCAGTTTTCTCCTAGTTTGACAGAATTATTCTTCATATTAAAAGACACCAGGGATATCAAAGGTTTAAAAACACCAGGGTCCACATTCTCCAGACTGTTGCTGGAGATGTCCAGGTACTGTAAATTGCGAAGTCCATCAAACGGCTGTCTGTTCGGATGTTCCGATTCATCGTTGTCCGAATTGAACGATAAACTTTTAATCAAGTTTTTTCTCAGATTGAGCCAAATCACAGTGGGAGGCAGGTATGGAACTCGTTCCAAACGTCGATCTGAGCAGTCCACCTTCACAAATCCTTGATGTTGCTCAAAACATGAGCAGTTTTTGTAGCAAGGCTTCCACTCAGCATACGCACCGTAGTTAAAAGTGTCAATATAAGGTGAGCAATAAACAAATCCTGCACATGATGTTAGTAGTATACACAAGACGCGGTTAGAAACATATCCATCCATGCTAAAAACCAGCATGTTTGTTTGTGGACATGTGAACAAGGAAGTTTAAATCATGTTTTGGCATTGACGCGTACATTTAAATATAGGAATTCGTAATAAATTCGGAACAGGAACATTTAATATATTTGATTACTTTGCAATTGCATCCATGGATTTGTTTTGATTTTAAAGGGTCATACAGACAATTAAAAACAAGAGATCATGATATATCAAGATCACGATGCAAATATTTCGATAATTTTATATTATCTTATTGCAATTCAAAGACAACCATAATTTTAGACTAATCTGTTTAATACATGCAGTGTTATGGGGTTATTGAACTTATATTTGTGAATATTGGTACTCATTGGCTGTCAAAATGCACGAGCTTGAGAGTGCATTTTGACAACCAACGAGTGCCAATATTCACCAATATAAGTACAATAACCCTTTTATTATATAGCTAAAGTCTTTAGTTAAAATATATCCCTTTTTACTCAAAGTACTCCAAAATAGACGAGAATTCATCAATATTGGCCTCTAAGGTGAAGGTGTGCAATATCAGCATGCATTTCTTAACTGTTCAATATTAAACCAATGCATGAGGAAAAGTGAGTTTGTGAATGGAGACATCATAATTTATGTACAGTAGAACATTTTGTTTAAATAAATGAATGCGATATCAAATACCGGCTCTGTCATTTTGGCTTGTTTAGGTAGCAGGGGACATTTTCGCACTATAGGTCCGGTCAAATACCCCATATTTGAAGTGATATTACATGTGTAAAAATGTATACAATAATTTTAGGATGCATGTCAAATGTAGCTGAGTGCTTCATAAAAATGTTGATATACAACATATAGGTGTCACCATGATTCCTAGCATATAGATGGGTGCAAATACGAAACTAAGACACGTGGTCAGTTGCTGAAGAAATTCCGGTGAAAACATGCAGGGTCCAGCAAAAGGTCTGTAGCTGTGAGGGAAGGTGGATGGCCCCATATGAGAGGTAGATTTTTGAGAAGGGCCGATAGGGTTCTTGATTGTGCACAGTGTCTAAATCCCCATGTTTGGTACTGTGATGGTGTGGGGGTGGTGCGGATTAGCCCAAATGAGAGAAATCAAAGCAAAAAAGGGGAACCTGCTCAGAGCATGTTTTGTGCACCAGCACCAGTATTTATAGATTACATGTAATTTAGGGTCATAATTTATTAACTACACTAATATGAAATACAAGTATTGACATAAAAGGGAAATATGATTTTTCATTAGTCTGTCATAATCTGACTTTGGTGTATACCCCCTATCCACATGTTTCAAAACCAAAGAAACTGTCCCCTGCCACCTTACGTCGTTACGGTACCGTCAATATCGAACACTCATACTCGGAATGTTTCGGGCACACACAATTTACGCAATACAAAGTTACCGTTCAATAAATTCTCAGGATATTGAACGCTAACATTCTCTAGATTTTACGCAGATTTTATAATAGACTATTTATTAGCTGTATAATAAATCTTTTTATAGCGTTCCCGCCTTCCCCACACACACATATAACAAGAAACAAAAACAATCAAGTACTCAATACATACAATGGAGTGCGTGACTATATCTTTAAATTCTAATTAATATACATTGGGTTATCTAAAATTCATTTGTTTTGAAATTGTTAATTGTCCTTCCACCGATTCACACTATGTCAATTTTATTTTATTCCGTTATTCCGTATACAAGTGTAAACATTTCGACATGACCTCAGACAATTATCGCGATTTCAAGCGTTCATTTTAAATCAGCATGTACAGTAGACCAACAAGCAAAGTGATGGATATTCTGGAAAGGTATGCTGTTGATCCCACCTCTGGTGTGTCCAGGGGTCCGTGTTTGCCCGACTATCTATTTTGTATTGCTTGTAGGAGTTATGAGATTGATCACTGTTCGTTATCTTCACCTTGCATGCATAATGACCTCTAATTAATGGCACCTATCTCAAAAGGGATACCAAAAATTAAAACTGTGTTTATAAAAAGGTATCACGCTAATTTGTAAGCACAATGAAGACAGATAAAGAATATTGTAATTCTAAAGTGTTGATTGTAAAGACAGATAAAGAATATTGTAATTCTAAAGTGTTGATTGTAAAGACAGATAAAGAATAGTGTAATTCTAAAGTGTTGATTGTAAAGACAGATAAAGAATATTGTAATTTTAAAGTGTTGATTGTAAAGAGCCGAAGACGTATAATTATATTAGACAGCAAGGTGGTCGTCACTCGGACACGCGAACTTCCCAACAACCCACTCATACCAGCACCCTAGTCAACGATACGTGTACATTAACCAGTGCATAGCTAGCTTTCAATTGATAACTGAGCTAGAAATGCAGGTAATCAATGTAAATACGATATCAGCTGACAGGTAGAGCTTCACGACGATCTAAACTGACTGCTGCATTATTAAATGTCGGAGGTTTTGTTAATTGTTTAGAATCTGGAAAGACCCTTTGCATTGATATCTAACGTTTGTGGTATAGTCCATTCTCGTGTAGTGTGTATGGTACACTGTATACGTGAATGCACACAATAAATGTACCCCCACCATGCTTTTGATTACCTAACTCTATTGTTATAACTCGATAGGCTTTTGCATGTAATGTATTATTGAAATAAACGTTAAATGAATGAACTCTAATTAGTACATTTTAAACTCATGCAGAAGTTGTCAAGTTTCAGAGGTCAAGAATGTTTATAATGGATGCAATTTTTAAACTCAATAATGCACTTGCTGACTATATAAAACTGATCGTCAATGAAAATCAATACGTAAGAGTTCCTGCCACTGAGTGTTACAGATAGGAATATGCAGGGTCTGTATTACTCTGGTAAAGCTGTCCTTTCACGTGTCCGCGTATTACCACAGTGCAAACTTCCGGTTATTGTTCTGGCTGGCGGGATCGGAGGCAGCTGAGTGTAACGGTTGATTATTACGCTGTTGGAACAGTACCAGCATCAGCTTATCACGGTGGAGTAAAGGAAACTACACAGATATCCCACATGAACCGTACAAATTCTGGAGACTGTTATAGTTCCTGTCACTGACCGGTATCTGACTAAATACATTACATACAAACTATAATGCATCACTGCTGTTGAAATACATGGTACTCAGACACATCAGGGAAACAAGAAAAAAAGGGTGGTTTAAGGACCTTTCATATGTGATACCTATAATGTTGGCAGAGCCTGACCTTAAATGAACAACCTCTCAATTGACGCTTTGTTTTACCCACACATTGAATTTATTTATTTTTCTCTTAACAAAATAATAATAATTTAGTTTGAATTACTTGCATGATCAAATTCCAACTAAAAACTAGTACAGGTCTTTCATCTTTAATAAATGCTGGTGATGACGCGATTGACTATTAATTTTTTGGTCGCTCAATGAAATCACTTTCGATCATTTTCTAACCATAGTTCAGTGTGTTACGAGCACTACACCTGTTAAAAGACTTTCTACAGAAATATTGCATAAAGTTTCGACTACGCATCATCTATGTTTTCGTAATGATAATATTAGGGGTCTCTTAGCTGCAGAACTGTAGCTCTCTGAAAAAATATTGTGACGGACAGAGAGCTACAGATCCACCCCTTATAAAAACCTTCGATTTACGGCGCACAAAAAGCTGCGCACGGTTGAGGCCCGATATTGTTGTATTCTTGTGTTGCTGTCGCATAAATTTAATATCAAAATATTCTTAACATAATTATTTTCCTACTATACTTGTGTCCAAACATACCTTCAAATATTCATCATTAAAGCCCCATACGACCCGAAAACTCACAGCTTTTGATGATTTCGTTTGTTGACGAATTTAGACAAATGTTCGGCTCTTACGGCCATTGAGCAGTGAGGGTTCTCTGGCGTGCCACACCTACTATGATTTGGGACATCCGTTTTTAAGGTCATATCCGAGGATACCGACAAACATCCAGTATCATTACGTGGGGTGGGGCAGCCAGGAGAGAAGCTGAGTTCACGATTGTCTAAAAATTCTTCAGCAAATAATAACAAAAAAAGAAGGGATGTCAGTTCCAAGTAGTCAAGCACTATAATTCATTAGTTCAAGCTCTACCAATCTCTGCTACTATATAAAACTTGAAGGGACATAATCACGAATATATCTTACTTTACACGTGAACAAATCTTTGCTACGTGCCTGAATGTGATGTTGGCTCACATAAACTCCCAAAGCTATGGGTATTGTTTGGAATAAAATGCACTATTTATAGTAATGCATGGATTTTTGTTGCATTTCAGCAAATAACATTCTAACCCATGTTCTACAGTATGCCATATTAGCTACACATTGTTTATAAATTGTGGTCAGATTTTCCATTGGTCAACTATCAATGCTACCTTGGGTAATTTTTCATCTGCCGGTAGATAGACCCACAAGACCTACTGAGTGTCGACAAAGGAATTATTTGTGAATAATTATTAAAACGCGACTGCACTTTGAATGTGTTTTGTATAGAAATATTAAAGGTAATCTCGTAAACCACAACATTTTATTTGTCATATACTCTCGAATCTTCTCGATAACTAAATACCCTGTTCTCTGCACGTCAGTCAGTCGAAATGCGTTCCTTCACCTCCATTACGTCAGGGGATCGAGTTTTAAAACTACAAGTACCTGTGCGCATTGAAGCAGGGACAAAGTGGGTGTTGTTAAAAATCACAATAATTTTATAAAGCTATACATTTATCTGCTATGAAAGCTTAGAAGCACACATAATGTACCTTTTTAACAGAAAAATACCTTAGTTGCACAATCACCATTATTCTTCGCTAGGCATGCGCATTGTGTAGCTGGAGAATACACGTTGGTTCCTATAATAAACACTGTTGCGAATGATTTAAATGCGAAATGATATGGTATTGAAAATAAAACTTTTATAAACATCTTGATCATTATAGGGCTCCTTTCCCATTACCATTTACCATCTAGTACATGTAGTATTTCAATGCGAAACCATGACGTACAATGTAGATAAATGTTATATTGTGCGAATGTTACCTTAATTGATTGATTGTACACCTTGTTTAATGTCTCTCTTGGGAATTTTTCACTCATTGATTCGGTGAAGGGCTTCAAACTTAGGCCTTTGCTCGGCGCTCACGGCCATTGAGGAGTGAGGGTTCTTTAGCGTACCATACCTACTGTGACACTGGGCATCCGTTTTTAAGGTCATCTTCGAGGATCCGTGACATTCACAGATGATGTCGAACGATTGGCAATGGAACTGTCACTACCTGTTTTAACGACTAAGGCCTGTCGCGGCCGGGATTCGAACGGGCTAATCTCTAGGCCACCATGGCGGTCTGTTACTGTGATAAGTTACTTTTAAGATGAAAGTATCAATTCAATATTTTGAATCCATTATAATAGATAAACATATTCATTGATTCAGTGACTTACTTTAGGAGTAAATATTTACTTTCATACATAAGAGCTGAAATTCCTAATTATGTTGTAATTGTTTCCAGTTCATATGCATACAAAGTAGATACAATGCACGCACGTGGTAAATTCTTATCAAAGCTATTCATGTTAATTTCAGTGTGACATACATATGCATGCATTCATAATGAAGAGGTCACAATGCACGTGCATGTATGTTCATGCTGCATTCACTGTGTGAAGTTAGTCCCCCCCCCCCCTCTCTCTCTCTCTTCATATTTTGTTTGTTTTTATTTATTGTATTTACACTAAAAAGCGTGTAGAATTTGTCAATTTTGAGTTTCCGTAAAAAATCTACCTGAATGCTTTCCCCGACGATTCAAAGGCGAAGACAGTTCTCCTGGTAAACGGAGTTAAGTAACATGAGGGCTGTGGCATATTTCCCTATGTTGATTTTGTTTGGATTCGCAGCAGGAAAAAGCATTTCTCTCTCTGATAAACATAAATTATTAAAGAGAATTGAATGTTTACTCGGTGCTGAGAAAGAATGTCAACAGGAACCAATGGAGCAACGCAGCTACAATGCAAAAAATACAATTTACATCAATGGGAAAATTTACACCGTCCATGGCGAGCATTGGGATGAGACGCCAGCGGAAGCTCTCGTGGTGCAGGGCGGGACGATTCGGTTTATTGGAACTTCGGATGAAGCGCTGCTATACTTGACGTGTCAAAGTACGGTTTTGGACCTTCAGGGATCCACTGTTCTTCCTGGAATCCATGATGTCCATATTCATCCATTAGAATCGGCTTTAGAGGTTGCTTCAACATGTGCACTGGCGCCTAACACAGACCCTGAAGAGATGAAGAACATTTTCAGAACTTGCGCAAAACGACAGATTGGAACGGAGTGGATTTTAGGGGGAGGGCATTCTATCTCCAGTATATTGAGGCACATTGACAAGGGTGGAAGACCTCCAAGGAAAATAATCGATGAGATTTTACCAAATATCCCGGTAGTAATGTTGGAAGAAACCTCACATTCAGTCTGGGTGAACACCGAGGCACTCCGAAGAGCTAATATCACGAAAGACACCAAGCCACGACCAGGCGGTGTTATCATGAGAGAACACAATTCAAATGAACCTAATGGGATTTTGTTCGAAGATGAAGGTATATCAATAATGGAATTTGCCTTGAAGCCAACTAAAGAGTTGGAGGAACTTAATTATGATGGTCTAATGCATGGTCTTAAAAAATTGAATGCTAACGGCATAACATCAGTTTGTGACGCAAGATTATTCTGGGGTCGGAATCACGACAAAGCATGGGATTTAGTATGCAACGAAAACAAACTGACAGTTCGCGCCGTTCTTGGACTGTGGGCATATCCACAAAAGGATGATGACTATCAGATCCAAAAGCTGAAGGACATGTACTCTCCGGAGAATCCAAACTGCTTTCTCAAGAAAAACGAAATAAAAGTGTACATGGATGGGCTATTAGATAGTACAACGGCTGCCATGGAGGAACCGTATGTGAAGAATTTGCATCTGCCGGGTATACCTGACAACAGAGGCATGAACATTTTTGACCAAGCGCGTTTAACTAAATATGTAAGAGAACTTCAACTTTTTGCCGGACACAAGGGGTTCGATTTTCATATACATGCTATCGGCGACCGTGGTGTACACCAAGCACTAAATGCGTTCCGTGATTCTCAACATAACGGCACTCGTCACCGGATGACTCATCTGGAACAAGTTGACCCATTGGACATCGATCGTTTCCGAGATTTAAATGTCATTGCCGATTTCCAAGTCGCCGGGAACTTTACTTTGCCGTCAAGCCGTGATCACATTGCAGAGTTAGTAGGCGACCATAGAGCATACAATTTTATCCCCGTGAAGAGTATATACGACACCGGTGCCATGGTGACGTTGAGCAGTGATTGGGATGTCAGCGATCTTAATCCATTCATTGGTCTCCAACATGCCATTTCTAGAGAGCACCAGTCCATCAGCATCAAATCAGCTATAGAAATGTACACCATCAATGCAGCGTATGCGATGAGGCAGGAACAAAGTGTTGGATCTCTTCAAGTAGGAAAAGATGCAGACTTGGTCGTCATCGACAAAGACATATTGGACCCCACTAATGCAGGTTCTATCTACAAAGCCAAGGTCCTTCAGACTGTACTGGAGGGAGAGGAAGTTTTTTGGGAAGAAAATGGCAACCGCATAAAAGAAACCACGTGCACTCATCTCTATTCCACTTTCTATTACGGAGAATGTTACGACATGTTTGAAAGATGTAGTTGATTTAGCTAATATGAAATTTCTCCCTAACATATTAAGGAGTCTGTGGGGGGGGGGGGGGGGGGGGGGGTACACTTCCTGAATAAACTGTATTTTAGTTTTGTATTAGAATTGATCATTTACAGCAACAGTACCCTAGTGAATTTTGAAGATCATTTGATTATCATTGGACGTGTACCTGTATTTCGGTTGTTTGCTGGTTCTTCTAATGATTAGGTGTGATAATGTTGTTACAATGCAGTGTAGCTGATTGATATGCTTGCTTCTACACGGAAGTCTTTAATTATGTTTGAATAATGTTTCGCTGTTAATTATAGAGTATGGGACGTACCCTTTCCTCCAGCCTCGTTTATCTAAATGTGATGTATCATTATTGTATTCCAATTTCCATAATCGTAGTTTATGCACGAACGTAATGTAGTATATATTATATTTTTAACGTTCCACTCTAAACCTGCACGAGCGCTGTTTTCTGCTTTCTTTACCATGATTGTGTCAATATGCTTGCATAATCGATTATAGTAATTGTACATTTTACAAATCACGACGTTCAAAATAAATTTTAATTTTGCAAATCATGCAATGGATTATTTTGTTTCTTGCTATTGAGTGGCAGTCTTCCTGCAATGGTTGTTTCAAGTATTTGTGCATTCATCCGTGAAATTCGAGATCCAGGCGCATGTCTAATGTATTTATTGACGTGCATTAAGCTTATTATGCTAAGCTTAAATTTCAAATCTTAGAATTTGGTTGTTTTCTGTTTCTAAAATGTTTTCCGCTTTTTTTTGATCATGTTGAAATAATTCCTGACTCCAGAAGGGGTTTGTTTAATGCTACATGTGGTGCGTCTTGGGTTATTCGTCTTCACGAGCGCAATTCAATTACGTTTCTCATAAACCCTTGACAGATTACGTTGAATATTTTGGGGAAGGATACGTTAACTTTGATTACTTCAATCGTATTAAACAACACGTACCACATGCTGGCGAGACACTTTTTTCTGCAAAGACACTTTTTTTTCTGGCGAGACACTTTTTTCTGACGAGACACTTTTTTCTGGCGAGACACTTTTTTCTGGCGAGACACTTTTTTTCTGGTGAGACACTTTTTTCTGGCGAGACACTTTTTTTCTGGTGAGACACTTTTTTCTGGCGAGACACTTTTTTTCTGGCGAGACACTAAAGCCGTATCCTTAACACCACTGGAAATACATGTACAATTATATATCTATAGGGCCAGTGTTGATAACATACTTTCTCGCAGTGTTAAAAGTCAACTTCTGGAAGTATTTGGGTATGTGTCTACACTAAAACATTTATGTAGTCTTTCTACAATAGTAAATATAATTAAATGTTGCATCCGTTAGCTACTGAAAAATAAACTCTGGATGACCAAAATTGGAGGTTTAACGTGAGTCCAAATCAATTTTGAAAAAAAGCCATAATTATTATATAACAATTAAATCCTAAATGTGGATTTTGAAAAACGTCTAAGAACTTTTAGGAAAATTTGAAAATGGAAAAAAAGGAATTGTTATCGCTACATATTAAAGTTATTAGAGAGTAGACAAAAATGCGAAGTTTTGATGATTTTAAAGGGAAACAGGGACAAGAAATGCCGCGTAGGCAAGAGTTTTAGCTTTGCACATGAGCATTATTTGACTTCATGTGTTGCTACGACATAGAATTCATCATTTATTTAGATCAGGTTTGTAAATGGAATGGTTAGAATGAAAGAGTGTGTAATTTAGTTCAAACGAAAGTTGGAAGCTTCGAAAGAATGGGGATCCAATTTTGTAGCTGCATAACTGTAACTCTCTGGAAAAAAAATATTGCTACAGATTCACCCTTTTTTTATTTATTATCTAAAACATTTTAATAAAAAATATATGGGGATATTTGCTCACATCTAGACGTTATTCTGTAAGTATTGAAATGAACCAGGATTCGAAATTAGCTGGCTTCCTAACATGGCTACGTCATCAACGATCGAAATCATTAAAAGATGTGAGTTTTCGGGTCGTATGGGACTTTAATGATGAGTATTTGAAGGTATGTTTGGACACAAACATAGTAGGAAAATAAGTTAGAATTTTTTTAGATATTACATTTATGAGACGGCAATGCAAGAATACAGCGATATACATGTAAGACCTCAACAGTGCGCATTTTTGTGCGCCGAAAATCGAAGGTTTTTATAGGGGTGGATCTGTAGCTCTCTGATCCGTCCCAATATTTTGTCAGAGAGCTATGTACAGTGTGTAGCTACCAATTTTGGTGCTGTGAGTAGTATAGGGTGATCTTTTTACCCGATACTACTGCTGTGAAACGATTAGTAGCGATGAATTAGGGCCTTTTGGATATGACCATGAAACCACATGTGGAGCGCCAAATTAACATAAACTCAAAAAATTTAAGTTATTCTTAATCATTTGAGGTTAGTTCATTTTGATGCGCGCATCGGTTCAATTAGAGATATCTTCAAATAATTAATGATATCTTAAAATCTAAATAATTGAATTGTTGATAGCGTTTCATTATTCTGCTGAATTGACATGTGCTATAATTCAATTGTTGCTCTCTTCAAATGAATTGATGATACACATGTATCAACCATATTGAAATGTCCCGTTTGACAATTGGTTTGAAGAGAGTAATGATTCATTTAATGCGTGCATTAATTTAATTAATTCTCGCAATAATTAAATCATTGTCCTCTTTGAACAGTTGAATCAACGAAGTCATTAGCGCGCAATAATTCTGAGAGAGAAAACATCAATGATAATAAGCTTGAATGTTACAAATGATGTCCATTTTAAGATAGTACTTCCAATCTTGAACGTTGCTGAGTTGAGATGCACAGGCACCTGAAGTATGGCCAATCTCTGTATAGCTTACAAAAAGGGTGAAACTATTACATAAATTGAAAGAGAGGTGTGATGGACGGGGAATCCACACATTTTAGAGAAATTATCTCCGTAAGAAAATATCAAAAAGGGGTGGGGTGGAGTTAATTATTATCCATATTTCAGGTGCCTGTGGTGATGCGGTGGCGGATTTATGGGGGGCGCAGCCCCCCCCCCCCCCCCCCCCCCCCCCATCCCCAAACTTTTCAAATTTAAGGTAAATCGTGATCTCTTGTTTCGAAAATCGTACTAAACGATAAAAGAAGCAATAATTTATTTCACTCTCGGATAAATAAATGACAAAATCTTTTGATTTATTGATTTAATTTTATTGGGAAAACTTACATTTTTTTTTCCAAAACCCTTAAAATTTGCGTCATGTTATCAATTTCAACTTATCAAAACTTACAGAAAATAGTTAAATTACCTACACGGGAGACATATTTCAAGCCCTATAAAATCTGTAAATTCCAGGAGCTTCACTGAAGGGGTTTTGCCTCCTGTCCCCCTCCCCCCCCTCCCCCCCCCCCCCCCCCCCCCCCCATCCCCCGCCAGAACTTTGCCCTGGACCCATGCACTCACGGCATTGGGGTCGGGACTGTCTTGAAAGGCGGTCCCCCAGCCTTATAAAGTTGTGCCCCCTAACCGCAATTCCTGGATCCGCCTTGTGATATGTTGTGACGTCCCCCACCCTTGTTGTTACTTTTTTTAAATTGCGAAATCCCTGATCCGCCAATATATATTTCTTCATGTTTACCGTTCTTGGTTAAGAACGGCAACTCTAACATATTTCCGGTAATATGTCAAGTGGTGCAAGCGGTTGACAAGCGACTGGGTGAGACATAATCATTGCGAAAGGAGGAAAACACAAGCAAGAATCATGTCAATTCTTGGTTTGAAACCGCTACAGTTTGTGCATATTTTGGATTTGGTAAGACTGTTTATATACTGAAATGAGAATTCTTTTTTTAAATTGTTTGTACACTTACGGCGACTGAATGTAACGGCTGACATGACACGGCATTGCCGAAGGGAAATTCAATGTAAGCCATAACTATGCTGTACATTCTAATGTCAGTCTCTAAGTTTCCAGATATTTATCATGCTAAGTTTCATGTTGAAAATTTAATCCTCTAAACGTACGTTTTTCAAGGACGTAACGATAGCAGGAAACCCCGAGCTTTGTACATTACTGTTGTTGGTAATCGCTAAAAATAACCACGGTTTGGAAATTTTTATTGTTGAAGAATAGTTTACTGATTACAAAGTATGAAGATGATACGAATAATATTGCAGAGTTGTAAAGACACCCCCCCCCCCCAAAAAAAAAATTCTAAAAAATTATCACAAAGATCTTTTCCTCAAATTACTCTAGATCTATGATTAATTAGAAACATCCACTTTTTATAATTATTTTCATAAACTTATCTAGATTCAATATCTAAGGTTACTTTTACACCATTAAAGGGGCATGGTAGTTTGGGCATGATTTGAGCTAAAAAAAAAATATTTTTCGATTTTTAATGTTTAGAATGCTTAAAGGACACAACTCATGTTTCTAAACTTTTTCATTTTTTCAGCAAAATTAATTTTTTTTATGCCTAAAACTACTTTCAATGTGTTTTAAATGAAATATTTTGCGTAGTTTTCGAGTTTGAAAGCGATGAAATTCAAATCTTGCGATATGCATATTTTCTTTCGCTAGTTTCCGTGCCATTATGTGTGACGTCATATGCGCCCTCAGGTTTGAAAACATCTATTAGCCATTTCATAAACAGATTAGATTTAATCGACAAAAAACCAATTATCACGTTAACGGCTTGTAAATAATAATGCATTGAGATGTTTTGTGCCGTGCTCGGGTGTACTAGTTGTCGGTAGAAAGGATTTAGACTGAGTATTTTTCAGTTTTTCGAAGGATGGTACGAGAAAAAAGACGTGGATAAGTTTTTTGTTGGAACAAGAACTTTGCCTTAAAAAACACACCCAGTCGCCTGTTCAAAAACCGCTTGGACAGAGATCCTGATAAACTGCGAGAAAATGGATATATCGAAGCTATAAGCACTGGTAGGCCTATAGCATACATTCTGTTTTGCTCTTCAAATTCAATACACACTCGGATCAACTGACCTTCACCTTGTAACAACATATATCGACGATACGATGTAACTTTTACCTACTGGTAGCTTTACAAAAAAAATTAAAGATACAAAATAATTGAACTTTTAATTATACAAATAATAGAATATAGTATTTCCTAACGTTAAATTGAATTATAAAAATTATTTCCTTATTGAACTCGTAGCATCTTGAGTGCGTCCGTATAACTTCGTGCTCCCACTTCGTAATTCCTAAAGACGTGCAGATCACAATTCAAAAATAGTAATAAGATTGCTTTATCAAAATAAAATAATGTTATTACCACTTTAAATTTGATTATTTTTATTGATTTGTGTGTGTGTTGTTTTTTCTTTCTTTCCGAAATGCACTCGTGACAATACCTTGGCATAGGGCCTAGTTGTCAACAATTTAACGTATCATAATTTGTCTAATCCAAAAATAAATAATGATTGCAGTGTTGATTTTAGAAAAACAGCGCCAATTACAGATGTATAAAGGAATAACATCATCAAACAGTTTGTAGACAGCGACCCATATAAACATTATTTACTCACAATATTGCCGATTTCATACACGCTTTACTCGCTATATTTGGGTATTTACATCGTTATATGTGTGCACTGGTGGCGAAAACATATAAAACTCGGAAAATTTGTCAATATCGATTTAAATGTTGCCCATGGTAAATAAATTAGGCCCCTAAAAGTTGAGTTTTTAATAATATCTCGCAGTACTTTCACAATCCGAAGGGCGCATGTGACGTCACTGTACCACATGACTACCTACCTAATTAACTAGACTTTTTGAAATCGGGGCTTAGATTTAAGTCTGTATTGTGGTTAATTATCGCAAAATTTCGGCGAACGAACTATTAGAATTAATTACTATAAGCATAAAGAAGACGAAATGCATGTAATGTTGTATACTTTGAAAACATGAGATGTGTCCTTTAACTAAGATATTTTTAATGCTCAGCTAAAATTTGAATGTCAGTTGTCGAAGTACATGGGAGATAAAGAGCTCACGATTATATTGTTATTCTTAAAAAAACATTTTCACGAGGAGTCTATGAAACAAAGTTTATAATTATGGAGGGAAAAGGTATTGTTAAAAACTATCTCGATCCTAACTCGAGGTTTTCATTCCACTCTTACAAGATTATAAGGAAATTCAATGCTAAAAGTTGATGAAGAAAGTTTCATTAGTCATACATAGTCATATTTCTGAAATTATTGGTAAAAGTTTTAAAATCCATTAATAGAATATATGCCCAAATGTTTTGTAATAGATATTTTAGATTTCATAAAGAAATTATTAAAAATAATTTCTGAAAGATTATTCAAACAAAGAATATTTTTAGGTCACCTGACCAGGTGAGTAAATTCAGGTGACCTATTGCCATTGGTTGTTGTCCGTTGTCGTGCGTTAACAATTGAACATTTTTTTAACTTCATGATAACTACTATTCCAATTCTTTTCAAATTTGGTATATGAAACATCTTTGGGACAAGGGGGCATAAATTGTAAATTTCAGGACTCTTGCAGCCCTAGGATTGACCAACAATCATCTCCTCTACAAGCCCACATGTGTAAGGTGGAGAGGGCTAAATTTCCAGTTTACTGTTTACGTAATGGGGGACTAATAGTATTTATGTGTAAAACACTTAATTAACATCTTGCTATTGATGCTAAATTGAAACTAAATTGATATTTTAAGAAAGAGCAGATAGTTCTTTACCTAAGTTATAAATTTGATGATTCCTGGGTAGGAGTTTTCCAGTATCAGGCAGGGGCCTCTTGTTCAATGAGATGTATAGCATAAGATGTGAATTTAAATCAGTTTGTGCATTTTTTGTAAATTTACTGAAAAACAAGGGACTGTGAGATAACATGAGACATAAGGAACTATATGTCTCTGAATAATCATACAGAAATTAACCAAATCTCTGTTCGTTATATCATGTCTCTGAATCGGTGAGTTCTGTAAAAAGCTATGTTGTACTCATGACTACATGTTCACTACAGATTTTCACGATACGTTTAAAATTACGCTATATGATATTTCATGTTTAGAATTCCAACATCACCAGACTAGAGGTTGGCCCCCAGACCGTGCCAGTGAAAGGAAATGAGAGACTGGTTACCCAGCCCCTGTCCATGGTCATTGTGAAGCCCGGCTGTTTCTGTGTTATAAAGGATCCCTGCAGGTCAGACCTCAATGATGCATGAGTTTTATTGGTGTATATTTACACTTCTTTTTCTTGAAATAATTTTAAGTATTTTGCTTTTATTTTGATATCCTGTGAATGGATTATACATATGCAGTAATATAGGGTTTTTTTATAGATATATAGGGGTTCCCTATGATATTGTTTATAGGGGCTCCTTTAGGTATTGTAGAGTTCCCTATAGATATTTTATATAGGGTTTCCTTTAGATATTGTATACATGCCTTGCTAGTTTCTTTGCAAAACTTTTATTCAGTGAAAATTTCTAATATTTGTGACTGTCTTTGTAGTGTTCCCAAACATATAACATACATACCAAGATATACAAATTCCAAGATCTTAGAACAATCTGTGCATGCATGCATACAACTATTATGCCCCCCCCCCCCTCACTTCTCCCTTGAAAAAAGTGGCATATCAGTTTACACCTGTTGGTTGGTATGTCAATTGGTCGGTATGCCAAGTGTTGTCTGCTAAATATCTTTAAAAAGAATCCTTTGCTTAACAGACTTCAAACTTGTCCTACTGATTTTCCATAAAGAGTAGATGACCCCTTTTGAGTTTGATTAAGTTAAAGGTCAAATGTTAAGGATCAAACTGGACATAGTAAGATATTGTCTGCTCAATATCTTGAGAACCACTTGCTTGACAGACTTCAAGTTTGACACACTAATTTCCTCTAGAAAGTAGATATCCTGTATTGATTTTGGGGTCATATTGGGTCAAAGGTCAAGAGTCAAAGTGAACAGAGTAAGATATTGTCTGCTTAATATCTTGAGAAACCTTTACTCAGCTATTGCTTGACAGACATCAAACTTGGTACACTGGTACATCCTTAGGAGTGGCTTACCCTTATTGAATTTGAGGTCACAAGGTCAAACAGGCGAAGAGTAGATTAACTTTTCTGGACATAAGAAAATATTACCTTCTCAATGTCTTGTGGAAAGTTTGCAGGACAGATATACAGTCGTTTGCCTAGTTCCAGATCACATTTTCATTAACGATTGCTAGCGGTATAATCCACGAAGATACTGTAGGTTTTAATCATACTCTGAATGTAAAACAAACTCTTTGCCTGATGGAGATCAAACATAGTTTTGTGGTTGACCCAAACTTAGTCTAGTAGAGATACATCTGTAATCCATATTTTTTACTATCATTAGTCATTGTGAATGAAAGTTGATTCTTTTCAATGTTGCAATACAGGGAACATATATGTTTCTAAAACATTTTTTGTTAAAGTGAGTGACACTGATGCAGTATTTTTAACATTCAGATATTTCTCCATTTCTAGTAATTATGTACCAGGGGAGGCTGCTGAGCTGAGAATTGGAGAAACTGCTGTCAAGTTTACCACAGTAAGATGATTAATCAAGTGTATAAATAGTTATCTCCAAACATGGACCAGCATAATACATGTATTATAAGAAATCAGAAAGAGAGAAAACGGTTTTAAAATGGCTGAAATGCATGGATCAGTCTGTATCATATGTATTACTTACAACATAATACAATCAACATGATTAGTCCACTAATTGATGATGCTTGTATTTGATGATTTTGGTTTTATGGGATGGATCAAGAGAGGATGGAAAACACGACCCTGTAATGGTGGTTTGTTCCCAGTGCTCTGTGTGCTCGTTTTCTGTCCAGCTAAATTGTTTTATTTTTGAATGAGGTTTCATTTTAAATTGCTCTGTATTTAGGACTCCCCTTTCCCACTGTATCCAGGAGAGACTCTCCTTCACGCCCCCGATTTCCTGAAGGGTAGGCCGGACTATAGCATTGCCATCAAACCACTTCCTGTCATTCATGCCAACCATGCAATCCGATTGGTTGCTAATGTAGACTTTGAAGATGCCCATGGGAAGCACAAGGCAGGGGAGAAATGGCAGCTAGAGGGACCATTAACTTACAGACCACAGCCTGAGGCGGTATGAACATCTAGGGTGTCATTACACCGATTATTCTACAATTTATTTCATTTTTAGACTGTTAATATATTTTTGCACAAAGAGGAGTTGGCATAACTAAGAAATCAATGTGAAAGTGTAAAGATGTAAGTAGGGCTGAAACAATACGCCCCCTTCACAATACGATACGTATTGCAATACTTATGCCATGATTGAATATTTTTAATATGATACATTTTACAGAAGAAACCAATAATAACTTTGAAGGAAAGTTTAATTATGAACATTCACAGTCACAATTTTAAAAGCAAAGGGTAAGTTGCCTGTTGGCTCTGTAATTTAAACTGACTAACTTCATTTTTGCATTTGTCAAACTCTAGGCTAACAACAGTGTGACCATTAGTCCCTCTTGCATATCAAAATAATAAGTATAAGTCAAGCCCAATGTATTTTACCACTCCCGATTTTAAAAAACGTATCGAACCGAAGATCGAGGCAATGAATCGAACATTGAATCGAGCATTTATATTGAACAGGATCAATATTTCAGTGAATCGTTTCAGCCCTAGATGTATATACAATTTTATTTTGTATTCAGTAAAATTGAAATTGAGACGTAATTCTATGATTAATCAATGAAATATCACAAATGTAGATGTGAATTAGAGTACATGTAACTAAAATATTTTTTTAATAAATGCCTCTCCATTAAATGTTCTAATATTCTTCATGATTCAGTTCCCAAAGATAGTTTCAAACTATAAGACATTATGTTTTAAATATCATACAATCTGCATGCATTCTTTGAGATTTTCATAAACTATTATTAATACCAGTATTTCTACAAACATTTTATTCTGTTGTATTGCAGGAAGTTGAAGACATAATCAACCCGGTGGTAATTAAACAGGGGGAATCTTTAAAACTAAAGGCACTTCAGGACCTTACAGACCGATTCGGAAGGTAGGTTTATTGCTAGTGAGAGCCAGAACTCATTTTAAGTGAAGCCTCTGATCAGAATTTGCCTGGCGTCCATCTAACTTCCCTATTTTTATGTCCATTGTGTATATCTGTATTTTTTACTTCATTTCAAAACTTCATCAAGAATGAAGTACTGTTCACAATTGTTTTCTGATAAACACTGGTCAGGGTAGATCCTAGTTCCCAGCTGAGTGTGGAGGGGAAACGATTAAAGTTAATGTTTACATTTAGTCCAAAGTGTAACTATTGAAGATGTCTGTGTGCATCAGCCTGATGTATGTTTATTACACTGAGTAAATATTGTATCTAGCGTGCTTCAGTTACTGTGAATACATTCAAGATTGTTCATTTTTTTGAATTTTTTTTTAAAAACTTCTTAAAAATTCAGGAGGCAATTTGAAAATGTAAAGGGATCCTTTAAATGATTTCTTGGGCAAAAAAGAAAAAGAAAATCAAGTTAAAGTTTGTATCATTATATTTTGTTGAAGTTGGTTAAGTACATAACTTGGGTAAGTAATGTGACTCGCAAGCTTTGTCTTCCATGTGTATGCACAAGATGAAGTACAAGTTTGAATAATCAATTGTGATTATAATGCAGGTCATCAGATAAGTTTTAGAAAGATTTTTTTATTACATTGACATATGTACTTAAGAATTATTGAAGAGGCCAGCGATTTGAAATCTATTGCAATTAGGCTTAGGAGATGAGTAGTCTGCTTTACTAGTTTAGTTTGACTGTATGCTTTTTTTTATTTAAGGAAACGTTTGACTGGAGAGGAATGGATGATAAACAAACCTGGAGCCTACCTCCCTGACGTTTATGAAGAGGTAAAACATGTGCAGAACAAATTCTGGAGTTGTTATTTCCTTCCTTCTCATTTAAACGTTCCCAGAATAGGCTCATTAACACATGTCAACTCCCTCTCCAGAATTCTTCTTCCTTGTATCTCTGTTGGTTTGAAGCAAAATTTGTTGTGTATCATTTTAACAGGGATTATTATGGTTATTGATAATCAAATTTAATTAAAATAAATTTTGTTTTAAACTTTATGGGTATTCCACAGACCTCTACATGTAACTGATAAGAAATTTCTACATACTGTAATTACCATTGTGAGACAGTTTTTTTTAGTGTATTAAAGAGGGTCGTACCTGAGATGTGGAGTAATGTAAATTTTTTGGGAAGTGTATTTTTAATTTCTACATTGAAGGAGAAATAGGAAACTAAAAAGAAAAACTGGAGTCACAATGCTTGTTATTAAACTACAATGTTCGAAACACGACCTTTTTGCACTTAAAATTGACTCAAGATTTATTCAATTATTCTTGATTTGTCTGTTGGTGTCAACACAACATAAGCAACACTAATCAATTATTGCATAAAATAGATACAATGCATCATAAGGGCCTCCATGGCCGAGTGGTTAGAGCATCTTGTTCAAAATCACACGGCCTCTCACCTGTCGGCGCAGGTTCGAATCCCGCTCATGCCGGTAAGTGAGAAAGTTTCCCAGTTTACTTTCGGAAGGTCGGTGGTCTCTTCCCAGGTACATTGTATCTGGGTTCTCTCTTATAAAAACTGGGCGCCACCAGATAACTGAAAAATTGTTGAGTGTGGCGGAAAACATTAACCAATCAATCAATGCATCATAATCATGTCTTTAAACACTACAGATTAAAAAAAAGGTTTAATACTAGTATTGAAAATAGATAATGACTTTTTTGCACTTGATATGTGAAAAAAATTCATGATATCAAATTTGAGAGTTTAAAAGGACATAGCAGTAATGTCAATTTCTAAAATTTCACATAGTTTTAAGGTCTTGTCTTAAAGTTTAAAATGGAACTAAAAAAAAGTGGGGGTTAGTGATCAAAGTTTTAAATTATTGGCAAAAAGACTGAATTTTTATACAAAATTTCGAGTAAATTTAAAGTTTCTTAAGAATTGGTGTTCTGTTTGAACAATTTTTCATATATCAACCATATTCATAAATTACAGCATTAACTTCTTGTATCATAGACTATAAAACTGAAATACTGAAATTTTCTCTAAGCTAAATCGATCTTTACCTTCCCTGAAAAATTCATGAAAATCCCTCCATTATCAAGTAAGAAAAAAAAAATGGAGAAAAAGAAACTGAAGAATCTTCTGTTAAAGATGGAAGACCTTAATTACACGTATTGGCGTATAAAAATAGAAGATTTATTGGATGAAACAGAAACTGTAATATCACACAGATTTAGAACTTTTTGATTAATCAATCCTTCCGCCACAAAACACAGTCCATGCCGAACCCTTTCAAAATTTTAATTGACACAAAATTTTCAACTTGATAAAGTTCAATAATAGATGTGTAATACGTTTGCACCAATGGGATCAGTATTGAACCAGTAAATTACTTAGTTGTAACATCCTGCACAGTTGTGCTCAAAAGCTCAGGAGCTAACTTCCTTAAGACAGTCATGTAAGATTTCTGTATCTTACACTGCTATGACATCATTGATTATGACATCATATATTTTCTATGATTTACATTTTGTGGTAAAGTGAATTTGATCATTGTGTATTCTTTTTTTTTCAACTTGATGTAGCTTTCTGGGTGATAGTTTTGGTAATTTGGTAATTTTAGTTTTCACTTGGAGTGTAAACCATATTCGGGTATGCTCTTTCTGCCAGTCTAATTACTGTTTGCATTTAAGTTCAAGTGAGGATTTTGAAAACTTTGAATTTTGTCAAAAGCTCCTGAATTTTAAATACATTGTCAGAGCTGACAGTGCTGTGAATAAAATGTGGTGAAAATAATCCTTCATTATTTACTCATGTGGGATAGGGAAACTCCACCTCTGGAACAAGATTAGCCTCGTCGTAGACTGCTAGTCTTGTGCCCTTGGGGGAATTTCTCAATATCACACTTGTACTAATAATAATGAAGGACTCTATAATATTTAATCTTTCCATCCCATGTAATCACTTTAAATGTACAATGTACATTTTAAAAGAAGTCATTTTTTTTTTTAAATTATTGATGTCAAACGGCATAAACTTATGAAAGCTTTTTATCCCATTCCCCACAAGTACTTAACTTTAGAATTTCATTTGACACTGATCTGTTGATCACGCTCCTTGCAATGTACTGTAGGTAGTTTCTGTGGAGAAATGCTGGACTTTGACACCAAATAACGGAATCGTCCTGCGGGCCTTACAGACATTGGTGGACGGCCATGGAGTTAAGAGGTGCAATAGAATATATAAGCTCTGCTGGTAAACAGAATGTGACATTATATGTATACCTGTGTGTTGAGTTAACACTTTTGGTTATATGTATACCTGTGTGTTTGGTTAACACTCTTTGATATGTTTCTGCAGACTGGCAGGAGAGCAGTGGCTACTGACCGGTGCAGAAGCTGATCATTACTTCCCAGAAATTGGTGTGGTAAGTGGCCCCTCCTGTAGTATCAGAAATCAGCTTGGCAAGGAGTCTGTCATGCAGTATCAGAAATCGGTGTGGTAAGTGGCCCCTTCTGTAGTATCAGAAATCAGCGTGGTAAGTGGCCCCTCCTGCAGTATCGGAAATCAGTGTGGTAAGTGGCCCCTCCTGCAGTACGTCCCAGAAATCGGTGTGGTAAGTGGTCTGTCATGTAGTATGTCCCAGAAATTGTGGAATATTTATGCCTCTGGCATTGAATGGCTGGGAATTTGTGGTGTTGCCCCTTTCTGGTTGGCCAACCAGCTATCAAAGTTAGATTTTATTGCCATGCTTGCTGAATTTTATGTGCCTATGTAGGCATATTATTGAATTACAGACAAATAGTATGTTTTGTTTCAATTGACCAACTTTCAGCAGAGTCATTGCTTTGAAAATTTCCTACACATAGATGTTGACCTAGTTAAACTTTGTCTTTGTTAAAGGTCAATCAAGGTTAAATAGTTGGTGGGAAAGTTAATTTGTTAATATCAGTGTTAAAGGTTTGTTAATTGTTAACTATGCCTATTAATGGCTTACTACATTATATCTTTGTTAAAGTTATGTGCCCTTGACTGTTGAAGGTTACTCATGCCCATACCTGTGTTAAAGTTAACTATGTCTGCATGAACGATTAACTATGTCTTTCTTAAAGATTGACCAAGTTTATGTAAAAATAATGAAATGTCTGGCCATGTCTTTGTGAAAAGTTAGTCATGTCTATGTTAAATATTAGCCATATCTTTGGAAAATGTCTGTCATCTGAATGTTAAAGGATACCCATTTCTCTGTTGAAGGTTTAAAATAAATGAGTTTTATTGCTATTGTGTAAACATTATTTTTGCTTCTTGTTTCTCCACAATACAACCGTAAAGACACGCCACCATTCTGTGCGTAATATTTCTTTGGTGTATAATCGTGCATCGTTATCATGTTTAACAGGAAGTGGTATCTAAGGAAAACATTAAGGTCCTGTGGAAGGGCCAGTACTGTGTTATTCAAGACGTGGTGGACAAGCATGGCAAGCCTCAGCTAGCAAAGCGAGAACTTAGGGTGGGGCCGTGCAGTTTCTTCTTACATCCAGGTAAAAGCTGTGAATGTACATATGTATATATTGAGCTACCCAATGAATGAAAACTGACAATCGGTGAGTGAAACCGTATATATATTGATTCAGAACTATTCACTAAAACCGAGTGTAGTTTCACTGGTTAATAAAAAATCTCTAAAGTTTGTAAGATGAACCCTCTTGCACTATGTACTATTATTGAATTATATTTGTGTATATCTTACTCAAATACTCTCTCAATAAAGCATTAGAATATATTTGTACATGGATGCAATACATACACAGTAATTACTGTTTATTTGACCCGACAACTTGGTAACTTTGTGTAGGATTGTATTCGATCAGGTGACTTATCACATATAACTTTGTGTAGGGCTGTATTTGACTATATGACATCACATGTAACTTTGTGTAGGGCTGTATTTGATTAGGTGACTTATCACATATAACTTTGTGTAGGGCTGTATTTGATTAGGTGACTTATCACATATAACTTTGGGTGGGATTGTATTCGATCAGGTGACTTATCACATGTAACTTTGTGTAGGGCTGTATTTGACTTTATGACTTATCACATGTAACTTTGTGTAGGGCTGTATTTGACTTTATGACTTACCACATGTAACTTTGTGTAGGGGAGAAGCTGGAGAATGGAAAAGTTCAGAATGTCCACATCCTGGGACAAGATGATGCCATTGTCCTTCAAGCAGAGGAGGAATACAAAGACCTCATGTTTAAAGGTAACATTGTAAACGCTTGTGATTATTTATACTGTCATTATGTAGTGTAAGAATAGAACTCGTTTCCAAAAATCTGACTGGGTTGAAGAGGTGTGTCAGGTTTAGCATAAAAAATTCAGTTTCTTTTGTTTATTGTCATGAAACAAGTACAATGTAGATACAATACAAGCAAAAAAGATTTAATGGATGAAACTTTAGCACTAGTTAAAAATTGATTGTATTGAATTTGTACATGCAGTTTATAGACTTTCCATAGTCTTATTCAATCCCATCTGGTGAGCTCTGTTGTATTCTAACAACACTTGTTTATTTGTTAATTGAATGCATTCAATGCTGAGTGAACTAGTACAGTTGATGTTGCATGATAAGTTTTTCTATTGATCAATAAGAATAATATACATGATAAAGATGTTACCCTTACAGGTAAACGACGGAGCCCAGGAGATGTGTGGATGTTGAGGGGACCTCTGGAGTACATACCTCCTATAGAGGTCCGGGTGGTCAAAATTAGGTGAGTCACTTTTACCTAGGACTCTATTTATGTTTGAGGTCCGGGTGGTCAACTTTAGGTGAGTCACTTTTACCTAGCACTCTATATTTATGTTTGAGGTCCGGGTGGTGAAAATAAGGCGAGTCGTGATCTAGACTCCTACATCCATGTGGTGGCATCCTGTTTTGCGATCAGGGTGATCAAAATGATGTTAACGTTGATTTGTTTTTAAAAAAAAAATGTTTGAAATTCAGATCCTTGATAATTTTCTAAATACTGGGGTAACGGTAGTAAAACTGGTACAGTACAAAATTACCGTAACTCTTGATAAGTGGATAAAGTTGTGGTGGTTTATCGGTCACACAACAGTCACTATGTGCAGTGTACAGTACTGTATAGTCTTTTTATGCATCTGTTGAATTTGTAGATCTAAGATTCCTCTGAGCAAGAATGAAGGACTGTACATCAAAGACATGCAGACAGGAAAGGTATGGCATCCAAGTACTATAAATTAATCACTGTCAGTTAAATTACTCACTATGTCAGTTAAATCTACCATTATTAAAAAATAGTATATGTATCACCATGTAATGATTTTGCCTTGACACTGGTGTTTGTTGCTCAGATCCCAGGTTTGAGTAAAAATGGATTGGGTTAGAGAATAGAATGGTTATAGTACCCAGTTTATTTTTTTTATGCGACATACATGTACAATTAGCTTGTAATTTTGTTAATTTATGCAGGTGCGAGCAGAAATGGGCCCGCAGTCCTACATGCTGACAGCTTTTGAGGAGCTGTGGGAGAAAGACCTACCTGGAATTACAGAAGAGCTGCTTAAGTAGGTCATCTCTGTGTAATGTCATGTCCACTTTGAGCTGCTTAAGTAGGTCATCTTTGTGTAATGCCCTGTCCACTTTGTTCAAGCTGTCCGTCAATGAACAGTTCTTTAGGAAAGTCTATTGTCTCTTTGGAGGTTTTTTGTCCCCATGGAGATCTTTCACATAAATGGAGAAGTCACCATGTGTTAGTAAAGTGCCACAAATATGAACCTTATGCTCAGCGCTCTGTTTAGCTGTAAATAAACCTTATGCTCAGCGCTCTGTTTAGCAGTAAATGTTCTTGATCGTCTCAGTGCCTATAGTGACAGAGGACTTTGTTCTTGAAGTCCCACTTCTTTCTCTTGCAAAGGAACATTCCCTTCATTTTGAAAAGCCTAATTGAGCATGATTAGATGTTAGATGAAAGAAATTGAATAACATTGAACATAACAATACACAATATGCAGCTGGCACAGCTAGGGCTCCAACCCACAACCTTTTCATCAGAGTTCAAATACTCTACCAATTGGGCTACCATTACTCAATGACCAAATTGTAGTAACCCGCCCCACGGAGTTCTGTGTGAATTCAATGTGTTGAACAGCATGCAGTGCCTTTGACTACTGGAGATTACACATTATAGTAGTGAAAACGTCTTAAATATACGTGTATGTACATGTATAAGAGAAAATCCATGTTGGAGGATGGAAATTGATGTAATAATTGAAGTGCCTGTCATCTTACGTACATGTATGTTTGTTATTTGTTTCATTTAAAGACAAGGAGGTGGTGCAGGGACAGCGGACATTAGAAAGATGGCTTACTTTGAGCAGTCGATTGATCCCAAAGTGCTGGCGGTAAATGTCTTCAATGTTGTGCTGTTTTTCGATGAGGCGTGCAATTTCGATAGAGTGAAATTGAACATTCCTACATGTAAATCTATTATTTACTGCACTATGTGTCATAGCATTCATTGATTCGGAATTTAAGGGAAGAGACAAGACGCGGCTTGTGACCTACCGTTGCCCCGGTAACACTGCAGTGCAGGTGTATAATTACCTGGAAAGGACAGCCAGGGTGGTGTTTGGTCCTGATCTTGTCATCCTGGGACCACATGAGAACTTCAATGTCCTCAGTCTTAGTGGTAAATAACCTCTTCATCTTAGATTATTTTTCAGACAAAGTCTATTTTATACAAAATAGAAGTTGAACTTTATTTTATGTTGAATTCAGACACAGCTTGTACACCGAAATGTCTAATGCTTCTCATGATAGTTTTATCCTCAGAGTTTTAGCTAATAAATACAGAATCTAAAATTTGAAGTATCAGTAATGTGTTTAGAGAAATAAAGTTACACTTATTCTTTTGCACATAAACTAAATTGTATATTTGTCTTTTAATACTGAAAATAAAGCTATGCAAGGTAGAATATTAATTTTACATTTTCACCTTTTTCTCTCTACAATGAGCAGTTGCGTGCATAAGAATATTAATGCAGTTGCTCTTGTTGTAACCACGATTGTCGTTTTTATCGTAGGCATACAGCTCCATTCAGCTCTCCAATATCTATTTGATACCAAACTGTATATCTTCTTAATACATCTATATATACAATTGTAAAAACAAATTCATTTAGAAAACTTACATGAATTTAACCAAAATCAATTTCTTTTAATTATACATCATATCTATTACAGGGAATAAAAATTCTCGTGAAAACAATCTTTAATGACATAAAGCGTAAAGATACAACTATCGCAGACTTTCAAAAGAACGATAACTCTTCCATTATCTGGAATTACCTCTCCCCGTGGAAAAATTAATAAATGCTTATAAATAAACCTTAATTTGTTATATATTTTGCCAAATTAATTTAATAGATGATTATTATAATTGACAAGTAGATATAATGATATGAAATAAATATTTGCCCAAGGTCATATCTGGGTATTTGTTGCTTAGATCAACTGCTGCTGAATTACTGCTAAACTGATAAACTTATGAACAGACAGGGTGTTCTTTTACAATATAAGTATCATGCAAACATTTGAGAGATGCAATGGATTCACATGGGGGTTGGGGGTTATGAGGGGAAATGCAAAATGAACTACCTAGTGTAATGAATGAATTGAAAGAAAAGCAAATATAAATTAAAAGTAGCCCAAAGTTAAACCCTGGTATTTGTAACTGACCATATGCTTGCATGCTACAGAGTAACTGCTAAATGTAAACACACAGAAGTTCTCTGGAAACCATCATGGTGTACTGCCACATATATATTATTACTACAGTAACTTGATCAGAAGAGTCGGATCACGTTGAGTTGACAGGTGCAGATCATCAGATCACACGAGACGCGAAGTGTCCAGTTTGATCTGATGAGCCGTGCCTGTCAACGAGATGTAATCCAACACTTCTGATCAAGTTACTGTAGTAATGATAAATTTATTATATACCCTCTTATACATTTTAAATCAACATTTAAGATAAGAAATGTAATCCAAATTATCAAAAACAGACATACACAGTGAAATTGTATTTTGTGTACGCAGTTTTGTTTGTGACATGGTCGATATTTCCACAAAAAAACGTTGCGTTGATGCATTGTGACGTCATCAGTTTCAGAGGATACTGATACGGAATCAGAAAACCACAGTGTGGTGATCCAGAAAACCGGATCACACACTGTGAAATCCACAGTATCAACGAACGAAACATTGATGGGTATATAATAAATAAACATACCGAATGTTCCTGACACTCTCATTATCATGTACATGTACAGTGTATTAGTAAGTACTGCAACTTAGTGTAAACTTGAAATAGCTGGTACTGCAACTTAAACGTAGATTTGAAAAAGTCAGTATTAAACATAGACTTGAAATAGTTGGTACTGCAACTTAGTGTAGACTTCAAGAATAATTATATAATAGTACTTGTGTTGGGAGATACTGTGCTGTATATTTAATGGAAGGTGGACTCAATGGGAAAACCAAACTGTATAAGTAATAAATAGTTTATACAGTGTACATGGGTTTATGAACTGCAATTGCTAATCTGTTGGCATGTTTTGTGTGAGTGTTAACATGTATCATATGAAATAGTATACATGACAATTAACATATACGGCAATTGCAGATCATAACACCATACTCATTGAAAAATGTCATTTATTTCTTAAATGTTCACAAATGCATTGTGCCAAAGTGGCAGGGTATGAAGAATATTAGAAAACTTTTCTACCTTTTTCTTTCAGCTGGTAAACCAAAGAAATCGAATTCGATGAAGTCTCTCTGTCTGATGCTGGGACCTGACTTCATTACCGATATATTAGAGGTATGTATATGGGCCTGCCATACATTATCTGTAATGTTATTCTAGATATCATCTGTAATGTTATTCTAGACATGCTGAATGGTACACGGTCATACATCATCTGTAATGTTATTCTAGACATGCTGAATGATACACGGTCATATATCATCTGTAATGTTATTCTAGACATGCTGAATGGTACACGGTCATATATCATCTGTAATGTTATTCTAGACATGCTGAATGGTACACGATTATACGCATAATCCTGCAGGATACACAAGCGATTAAATCTGTTTCATGGACAATTTTACATGATACTTGTCACTGACCCATAATGCAGATGTCAATCTTTATACATTTCTACATGAGAGAATAACAGGTGTAATTTTGTTTCAACCACTCATACTGTAAACACTTAATGATCACCTTTGTACAGATTGTTAACTGATCTCCAGCATGAGTTTAAAGTTAATCCTCATTTTAGAGTTAGATTTCCATGGTTTTCACATATTGTGCTTCATCACACCAACCAATAATCCAATATTAGGTTCGTGGATAGTACGATAAAATCATTGATTGACTCCACTGACATGCTGTATTTGTATATTACACAAACACATGATAGGTGTGCGCAGATCAACCCTACATGTATATTAACACAGTAGTCTATAGGTAGTGTGCAAAGTCTGGTGAGATTTTACAGTTGCTTTTCACTGTGCATTATCTCTTTCCTGCAGGTTGAAACTTCAGATCATGCACGTTTAAGGATTCAAGTGGCTTTCAACAACCATTTCGAGGTACAATTTTAAGGTTATACTCTGTACTTGTATCTAATATTAGTACTGATCTCGCAGTTAAACTGGAACGACAAATCGACCCAAAAAAGCATTTGAAGGGAAAGATAATAATTTTATATTTTCAGTATAACATAGATAGCTCAGAGGAAGAAAAGTGCAAACTATTTTCGGTGCCAGATTTTATTGGGTTTGCTTGTAAACAAATGGGTATGTACTTCCAACTTGTTTTATGATGATAATGATACTTCATCAGAGCAACTGAAAATAATTCAACATTATACAATTCTTTATGATATGCCACTCAAAGGGAGACAAATCCTTTTCTTTTTACAATTATTTAGAGGTGCAGCTTTGTAATGTAAACTATTAAAGATTTTTTTATGTAAATTATTCTATAGATTTTAAAAAAAGAAAATGTAAACTATTTATAGATGTGTTTTTATGTAAACTATTTATAGATGTGGTTTTTGTGTAAACTATTTGTAGGTGCTCGTATCAGAGCTGCTGTGGCACAGGTCAGTTTTGATGATTTCCACAGACATTCCAACCAGGTGCTCATCACGGCAGTGTTCGGCGTGGATGCTGAAGGACAAATTAATACTGAAGTCAGGTTCTCGGAAAACAATCTGGTACTAATCCTTTTCCTAATTTACCAAAGCTATTGTTGATATCAAGAAATTATTTGCCAATATTCAATTTAATTAGTTCATCTGAATCAAATGCTAAAGAGTTGGGTTTTATGTTTTATCAGAGTATGTTTGATGTTTGTTAGAGCATGAATCGGTGAAAGGATAATTCATCAGGTGTTTTTTTTCACTGTGTTGGAAATAAGATATTGAAAACAGCAGGATCTTGTGCTGTGTGTGCTGTGTGCCGTGAGCTCAGAATGAAACAAGAACAAATATAGGAATGACAGATATTATAATTTTATTGATAATGAATCCTTTATCAAAGAAACCAAAGCAAAGAATCTGATTCAGAGCTGTAGGAAAAAAATGTTAACACCCCTTCCCACCCCAAAAGCAAACAAACAAAGCTTGCATTTTTCAGTTTTGTTTCTTGTTTAGATTTTGAAGTCCCATTCAAGAATTGTAATCACTCATACAGTGCATAAGAATATCAGCAGCTGTAATTGAAGTACCACACATTTTGATGTATGCATAGCATTCAAGGTCTAGTAATGATGGGTCTTTAAAATTTTAACATGTAGTATGAGTTTTGAAAAAGTATTCTAGGCTTGCATATACATGTATATATTGAAGTATTCTAGGCTTGCATATACATGTATATATTGAAGTATTCTAGGCTTGCATATACATGTATATATTGAAGTATTCTAGGCTTGCATATACATGTATATATTGAAGTATTCTAGGCTTACATATACATGTATATATTGAAGTATTCTAGGCTTACATATACATGTATATAGTGAAGTATTCTAGGCTTACATATACCTGTATATATTGAAGTATTCTAGGCTTGCATATACATGTATATATTGAAGTATTCTAGGCTTGCATATACCTGTATATATTGAAGTATTCTAGGCTTGCATATACCTGTATATATTGAAGTATTCTAGGCTTACATATACATGTATATATTGAAGTATTCTAGGCTTGCATATACATGTATATATTGAAGTATTCTAGGCTTGCATATACCTGTATATATTGAAGTATTCTAGGCTTGCATATACCTGTATATATTGAAGTATTCTAGGCTTACATATACCTGTATATATTGAAGTATTCTAGGCTTACATATACATGTATATATTGAACTTACAGATCCTGGTATGTGGCTTACATAGCAACAAAATTCAGCTTTACATTGAGTAAATAATATTCATTTGATTTTATTGTTGTTTTGTTA
>NC_079166.1:5977423-5984923 GCF_947568905.1 Ostrea edulis
TGGTACAGACTGAACCAACCATGTGTTGCTTCACTAAAATATCAGTGCAAAATCCATGCATAGAAAATAAGAAGTTCAACTTATTTCATTACCATTTAGTTGTCGTGTTTAATATTAAACACAGAACTTTCCAACGCGAAATTGTATAGAATGTTTTGCATTATAGCATATTCCCAGGATTTTATTAGATCTACGTGTACGTCACAAGTAAGAAATAATCATGAATTAAAGAATGTTTTGGCGAAGAAGATAGTTCGACAACAAATGTACTTTCCGTTCTCACTATCCTCAACCTCGTATACCTTGCCGTTGTTGTCGACCGAGTTGCATTTCTTCGGTTTCATTGTGAAAGACGTTAAGAATGACGTCACAATGACGTGACGTCACAAACGTTACTGAACTCCGCACCATTAGACTTTGGCGTGACCATCGCACTTTGGCATCTGTAACGTTAACAAACCATCACACTTTGACGCAGACCATCGCACTTTAGAATATATTTTTAATTTCTTTCTGATGCATATAAAACATTGGTCTTAAAGGACACATTGCATGTTTTTAAACTTTTTAATTTTTTCAGCAAAATTCATTCATTTCATGCCTAAAACTACTTTACATGTGTTTTAAATGAAACAGTTTGCGTAGTTTTCGAGTTTGAAAGCGATGAAATTCAAATCTTGCAATATGCATATTTTCTTCGATAGTTTACGCGCCATTATCTGTGACGTCATATGCGACCTCGAGCGAGAAGATTTGAAAACAGTTGATAGCCATTTCATAAACAGATTAGATTTAATTGACAAACAAACAATTATCACATTAACAGCTTGTAAATAACACTGCATTAGGGTGTTTTGTGCCGTTTAAGGGTGTACTTGCTGTCAGTAGAGAGGATTTGGACTATCTTTTTCAACTGTCGAAGGAAGGTATGAGGGACAAGACGTGAATATTTTTTGTCGGCACAACGACTTTGCCATAAAAACCCCCAGTAGAATTTGTCCCTGTACTTTTTAAAACAAACACTTGGACAAAGACGTAGATAAACTGCGAGAAAATGGTTCTATCGAAGCTACGCACTGTTACATATAGACCTACGGCATATGCTTTCCGTTCTGCTCTCGAATTCAATACACACTCGCACCAAATGACCTTCACCTTGTAACAATGTAGGCAGAACTTTGCTAGCAGTGTCTACCAACTGGTAGTTTTAAAAAAGAAATTTAAAGATAAAAGATAATTGAACTTTCAATTATAAATAATAAAATATAATATTTCCCGACTTTCAATTGAATTATAATGCTTTCATTTTTTTTTTAATTTAAGGAACGCGTACGTGTTTACAACAACAGTACGCCGCGCTCCCACTTCCTAAGTAACAACGTGTTGATAACAAAAAATAATGATTAGGCGTAATAAAATTGTTTTAATAAAATAATTTAAAAGTATTGTGATTTTCACAATAAGTTTGATTATTATTATTTTCCGAAATGCTCCCGTGACAGTAGGCCTAGTTGTCAATGATACATAATCGTATCATAATTTAGGCCTATCTAACTTCTCCAAAAATAAATTTAATAATAATTGCACTGTTTATTTTAGAAAAGCAACAACGCTAATTACAGTTGTTTACAGAAATGGCATTACCAAATTGTGTTTAGACAGTGATCCCATGTCCCAGATAGCAAGCTAACATTGGCCCAACGTTGGGCCAACGTAATCAGTTACATTGGGCCAATGTTGGCAAATGACGTTGGCCCAATGTAATTTTGCTCATCGGCCCAATGTTGGCCCAACGAGTTGGGCCAACGTTGGCCCAATGTAATGCAAGTTTTCTCATGACATTGGCCCAACATTGAATCAACGTTGGCCCAATGTGTGTGACATTGGGCCATCGTTGGCCCAACGTTGGCCCAACGTCATAAGTAGCCCTGTGTTGTGTTCCTTTTTCGTATATTAGCCCAACATTGAATCAACATTGACCCAGTGTGTGTGATATTGGGCCATCATTGGCCCAACATCATACACAGGTTGGCTTAATGTTGTGTGCATTTTCTAATGATATTGACCAATCACTGAAATAAAATTGGCCCAATGTTTGCCGAACATCATATACACATTTGGTTATTTGTTTTGTTTTTTCATTTAAGCAATAAAATATTGTATTCAAATTTTAGAAATGATTCCAATTTGCAGATGAATTAACTAATCTCATAATCCTCCTTCAATTACAATATAAGGTTGACCACTGTTAGAGCTCAGTAGAAAATCTATCCATTTTTTTTTTAAATCTCCACCAGAGACATAAGGATTATTCAACTTCTACACATTATCAAAACAAAATAAAAGACATCTAATGAATTTAATTTGTGTTAACAACTGGTCAAATGAAAATATGATTAAAACAATAAATGCATTCCAGTGTAAACAAGTTAACTTTGTCTCTTTGTCTGATACATGTGCATACACTTTAATTCTTCCACAATTATGAATCACTGTCCTCTGTTGCATTCTGGGAGCTTTGGTTTCTCTCTTTTTCCTTTCCTCTCTTTCTTTTCGACCTCCTTCACGGTCACATGCGTACCGGAACCACTCTTTGATAACATTGTTTATCTCATTGTGTGTTGCGTCTGCACATAATCGGTTTGCTCGAGCAGCTCCTTTCAATAAAAGTCAAAGTATTAACCTGTGGCTCTGCTTTGAAATCTGAAATATTTAACTGATTTGAGATAGATATACATATATAATGTACTTACATTTCTGTATACGTATGCCAGGACGTATTACTTTAATCTGAATTCACAATAAAAACGATTCCCCGGAATAAGTTTTCCTTTTTCAGTTGCCTTGTTTCACGTTATTCCTCAGTAAAACTCCGAGATTAGCTAGAATGCTGGACGCGTAAAATAGATACAGGATTGACCATCCCAACATATCAGATATCAAGATTACCATGGAAACTGGCCAGTCTCAAGCTGTGAAAAACTCTGTCCTAATTGCTTGGTCAGTAAATGTGCTCTTATCTTAGAATCTGCTTCCTAAATCCAACACTTTAGAGCATTTATGTAATCTTTGCATGTGTTTAACCTTTCTCTTTTGAGTTCATTCTTTTGATATGCAAGGTTAATTTTCATCCCTGCACAAATGATAATTGAATGTATGTTAATTTTTTAATATGTTTTCTAAAAAAGAAATCAATTATGTATGCATATATTTTACAAAAATTATAAATATTTCAAATCAATTATACATTCTATATATACGTAGCTTATTTTAATTAACTCATCATCCTCTTCTTCAAAACATGCGAGTCATGCGCATTTGTGTGTGCGTGTGTCATAAATATAGATATCAAAATCTATTTTTTAGTCGAATTTCATCACAATCTTACAATGTTGGCCCAATGTTGGGCCAATGTTGTATTCCCAACTAACCTCGGTACCAGTATGAAAGTGATAAGTTGACATTGGCCCAATGTTGGGCCAGCATTGTGTTGACAACATACTCCGGCAATTAATTAGTCACAATATTACAACGTTGGCCCAATGTTGTATTCCCAACTAACCCCGGCATCAGAGTATGAACGTGATATGTTGACATTGGTCCGATGTTGGGCCAACGTTGTTTAGCCAACGCCAACCATCGGCCAACGGTCCAACCATTAGCCAACGTTGGGCCAACGTAGTCATGCTATCTGGGGTAAACATTATTTACTCGCAAATTTATGCAGATTTCATACTCGCTTTTCTCGCTACATTTGGGTCGCTGTTTGTATGCACTGGTGGCTAAAAGATATAAGACTCGGGAAATTTGTCAACATCGAAATAAATGTTATCCATGGTAAATAAATTAGGCCCCTAAAACCCGAGCATTTAAAAATATCTAACACTACTTTTACAACAAGTTGATCGACGAAGGTCGCATATGACGTCACTGTACCACGTGACTACCTATCTAATTAACTAGGTTTTTTGAAATCGGGGCTTAGATTTAAGTCCGTATTGTGGCTAATTATCGCAATACTTCAGCGAACGAACTATTACAATTAATTTCTATAAGCATAAGGAAGACAAAATGTATATAATTCTGTATACTTTGAAAACACGAGATGTGTCCTTTAAACAAAACACTTGCATGTATTAGGTTTTTGACTGTCTGCAGAAATTGTTGGGTTGTTAAAATTCATGGAAGGCGATACAAAGCCAAATGATACCAAACGACTTGACACCAGTAGGGTACATGTCTCGCTATGGAATCCATAAGAATGCTTGATCATGTTAGAATTTTGAGGAGGGAGAGTACATTGTATAAATAAAGGTATATAAAATTTCAATCCTGCGTAGTGTTAAGTACTCTGGGAATTGAAGGATTTTATAATAGGTGGATCTGTAGCTTTCTGGTATATTCAATTTTTTCCCCCCGGAGAGCTAAACTTTTGTAGTTCAACCTACAGAAGACACAAGCTAGCTATAGGTCATCACTATCCTGTGGAAACATTTGCAGTTATTACAAACTCACCCTCATACATAGAGGTGATATTACATGCACATGAATGAAAAAGTTAAAAAAATATTCTATTTGATAAATTTATTGAGAAAGTACAAACAAAGTTTTAGCAACATCAGTACATGGTAATGCTATTTTGAAGTATTCTGAATCATCAACAAAACATCCCATTTGTTGGCGAAAAACTGATGATGTGGGCTTAGGGCGCTATGTTCTCTCCAGTCCTTTCTGTGCCTTGTTCTTGACCCTTGCTCTCTGACCTACAGTTTGCATGTGTGAGCTATTCCATTTGCAGTCTTCACAGATTTTCCATTCTTTCCTTCAAGTTAGATCAGCTCCTTTGGTGAACTCCTAAAATTTAAAAAAGAAGATATTGCACAGTTACCCTAATAATGCCACTGCCACTCCATCATCTCTTTAGGTGAATACCATCTGACCAATGCTGATCCCTAGCGTAGGGGTAGAGGTTAAGGCTATACTAATCCACCTTCAGCTCTGGTACTTAATTTCTCGGAGTAAAAAATACCGCTGAACCATTGAAATATGCAGAGAATAAACATTCTGCCACCATCTCCTGACTTTAACATGAACATACTGCTACAAGTATGAGTGTATCCTACAGCCATACATGCTAATCCTGAGGGGTGGGGGTCAGACACTACCCACACTGCTAATCCTGAGGGATGGGGGTCAGACACTATCCACACTGCTACAGTACCTGTTTGATTACATTCTCCAGAAGTACCAGGCTTTGTATGGCCAACTTCTTGGACTCTGCATTTACATCTTTTTCCACAACATCTGCAAATGGAAAGAAAGAAGTTAATATACATTACATGTTAATTTTTCTTCACTTGTAGATACTGTACCAGTAACGAGATCTTTTATTCTACAACAAGGTTACGGCTGATGTGGCTTTAATTTAATTTCGATAGCAGAATATTATCAAGCAGGGCAGTGAACTATGGTAGTTGTCCATACCAACATTCTCTGAGCATGACAATATTGCTGAAAAATCTTAAACTAAGATCATAGTGAAATTGAATGCTCATTCTAAAAAATTTTCAGCTGTCAGATATAAAATAAGACCTATACCTGAAAAAAAAAAAATTCAGCAAAACACTTTGAATTTTTTTTTAATTCAGTATCATCTATACTAGATATTATTCTTTATAAATTATTATTCTGATAAGGTGAAACTAAATCTTAAAAAAAAAAAAAAAAAAAATAACATTACATTAAATTAAATTTAGTAATTTCAAAACCATTTTGGATAAATTCTGAAGGGAACAAATCCTTTAATTTTTTAATGATTTTTGGCAAAAATAACAAAAGTGTTCCTATGTACTAATTATGCATGTAAGTGTATCAAATTACAAAATGAACTAGTCCAAACTGATCCTACACTGTACGCCTGTAGTATGGCTGTAGTTTCATTTTACCTTCTAGCCAGCGTTTGGTTTCCATGACTACACTGTATGTTTGTAGTTTCATTTTACCTTCTAGCCAGTATTTGGTTTCCATGACTACACTGTATGTTTGTAGTTTCATTTTACCTTCTAGCCAGCGTTTGGTTTCCATGACTACACTGTATGTTTGTAGTTTCATTTTACCTTCCAGCCAACGTTTGGTTTCCATGACTTCACACTGCAAATCTGTCAGTAATATATGGCCAGGTACTGACAAAATCACCATGGAAACAGCAAACAAAACTGCATGCCGTACACTCCTGAACACGCAAAAAACAGAAGATAGGTTCACATGCATAAAATAAGAAATCAGCAGATGATTTAATATCAAAATATTTACAATTCCCTTTTTATTTGATATATTTACAAATCTTTATAAAAGCTGTTTCCTCATGAATGTGATGCAATTGTAAACAATGTGCATTTGTACAATGGGAAATGTAGTATATGTATGTCTATTTCAATGGCAAAGAATTCCAACAGAATGAAAGTAGAATGTAAATATACAAAATAAATCACATGAAGTGTGCTGGTGTGAAACTTAACACATTTTCAAAAATGAGAAATTTATTTCTTAAATACTGCATTAATCCATTTCCAGTTGATGTAGACATTGCAATCATGATAATCTCTTTGTATACATACAACTCACTGGTGGGAAAAGATACAAAATGGTAAAGAATGTATTGATAAAAATTGTATCTTTTAATTTGCAAGCTGTTCAACTCAACTTTTAAAAACATTTACATACTGCCTACTTACACGTCAGTATGAAATCGAATGACCCACAGAAACTCCAGCAGTCTGTCTGCCATCTGTTTCACAGCCTAAACAAAACCATCAAGGTATATCAGAGGAAAGAAATTAGTATTTTGCTCTATATATATACTTGTACTTGAAAATTTGCTAATAACAATGCACCTGAAGATTTATGAAATCATGAATAAAACACAATGTACATGTACAGCTGTACAGTGTATATGACACACATGGGGGTGTAATACTTAGCAACTTACTGGAGTGTTAATGGCAGCGTAAATAATGACTCCAAGTGTGTACACTAGCCGGGCCAACACTAGACTGTCTTCACCCATTAAATCAAAGGTGTTCTCCTTCCTACAAAATGACAATTGTCTAATACACATCCACAAAATCACAATTGTCTAATACACAAAATCACAATTGTCTAATACACATCCACAAAATCACAATTGTCTAATACACATCCACAAAATCACAATTGTCTAATACACAAAATCACAATTGTCTAATACACATCCACAAAATCACAATTGTCTAATACACATCCACAAAATCACAATTGTCTAATCCACAAAATCACAATTGTCTAATACACAAAATCACAATTGTCTAATACACATCCACAAAATCACAATTGTCTAATACACATCCACAACAAACAGAACCTGAACAGACCCATTTATTTATATATTATATTTTTTCTCCTTTTAAACATGCATTGAAATACACATGGAACCAGTTATAGTTTTATCAATGGTAATTCATC